>NC_057808.1:37193392-37493392 GCF_018294505.1 Triticum aestivum | reverse complement strand
ATAAAACAGTGTTTTGGAACCAAAGGCAAATTTTGTGTGTCTCTGGAATCTGGTGAGGGATTGCTGGAATTTGGTCTATTTCGGGCTAGCCCAATAGCCATTTCAGAATTTCTAAGAAATATTAGAGGCCCACTTAGCCCATTCGTGCAAGGCAAGAGGTGGGACTAAAGTTTAGTACAACATTGCTAGTTTGGTAGGAGTTGGACCTCCTTATAAGGGAGAATATTTCTCCACATGTATGAGCATGAGAACAAGAGAGACATTTACGCACGCTCCTCCTCTGTCGTGCCGCGGGTTGCCGGAATGAGCCGAGCCATTGTCTAAATTTTTGTTGCGCATGTCTCGTATACGAAAGGTCACACGAAGACTGAAAAGTTTTTACTATAGTGGAGATTGAATGCGAACGACTGCTGGTTGTTCGCTTCGTCTCCATCTCTTCGTTTCACCTCCCGTCGCTGCCCATTCGCCTCCTTAGAGACACACCAGAACATCATCTTCCTCTCGCCACCGAGTTCCAAACTCTGATCTACTGCTAGGTCCTTCCCCATCCCAGCTTACAGCATGCACCGCAGGTGGGGACAGTAGGTCTCCGAAACCCCGCCACTTCGAGTCCTGTACGGGAGAAGGGTGATAAGGTTTTTGGGGAGCGCTCTGCACGACTACTGACCTCTTCATCACGGAAGCCACAGACTCCGATGACTACTTCCTAAACGACGACTTCTTCCCCGACGTTGACAACCTCTTCGACGACATGGCCGGCGAGGATGTTAACCCCGACACCAATGCTTCTGCCGCGGCTCCGTACGTCTTCGTGTTCTTTCTGTTTGAGATCCCGCCACAGTTTCTTGTTCCAGTTTCTGCTCTAGATATATTCTGTTCACATTCACTACTTCAGATGCCATTTCCATACTCTCTGTCGGATTGCATGACTTATCTTGTCTCTGTTGTGATAGTCATGTTTTATCTACTATTTCTGTTAATAAAATCATAGGGTAAATTGTTCATATTTCCAACAGATTGTATTTATCCATGATCTGTTAGGAAGAGCAGGGCACGTGATTTTGAGGAACAAGACTACCAATAAGGTGTTATGGCGAATCAAAACAGATAAACTTAGAAGATATTCTTCAATAAACTTTTATTTTCCATGTATGTTTTTTCTATTTTCCCTTTTTTATCTACCTTTTCTTTTTCCGTGTTTGCCCATTTCTGTTTCATTTTGGTATTTTTGATTTTTGTGTTTATTTTTCTGGGAGATAGGCCCAACATTTAAAAAAAAATTGTGTTTTCTTAAAACTATATGAGTATTTTTTAGGCCCGACATTAAAAAAATTGTTTTCTTAAAACTATATGAGTATTTATATATATATATATAATACGTGATCATTTGAAAATTACATTGATATTTTTTACAAAAAGGCGAAGATTTTATTTAATTACAAGAACTTTAAAAAATGGTAAACAATTTATAAATTAACAATAACTTTTTTAAGTGCCAACACTTTTGAAGAACTACATGCACAATTCTTATAAACATGTGAACATCTTTAAGACTTACCCGAGTATTTGTAGAAACGCATTAGCACTTTTTAAGTAGACAAACATTTGAATAAAATGCGCCAACACTTTTTGAAATTACGTGAACACATTCTTGAGATTACATGAAATGCGTGAAAGTTTTTGTAAAAATCATATGAACATTTTTATAAATATATGTAACAAATATTTTAGTTAGATGAATATTTTTCAGAATATTTGAACGCTTTTGTAAAAAAAAGTTAAAATTTTTCTTTTTATTAAAAACATCATATAAATCAATGGAACACATGTTTATTATTATTGTTACATACATTTAAAATATTATTAGTGAAATGGATACATTTTTGTGATCTATAGCACAGATAAGATAGTCGCGTGCATCATAATGGAATAAGAAGGCCCACGTAAGAACAGAGTGAATGGATATGGACTCGCGGCGGAGGAGGCCGAACGAAACCAAAATTAACGTGAGCAGAGCAGCGAGACACGTCGTACTAGAGCAATGGAGCCAGCCGTAATCACAGCAGCGCCGCCGGCCTCGGCGGCCACGCGGCTCCTCCCCACGTCCATCGGCGGAGGCGGGGACAGGGGCGGCGGTCGCTCCGATGGAGGAGGAGGCGGCGGCGGCGGAGGAGGAGGAGACTCTGGTGCCGGCGCTGCAGCGGCGATGGCGCTCGTCGAGGCCGGGATGCTGGACGGCAGCGACGTCATCCTGCTCCACGTCGGGGTACGTAGTTCTCATTAGAATTGCTGGGACGATTTTTTTTCGAAAAGGGGGACTCCCCGGCCTCTGCATGGGAACGATACATACGGCCACATTTATAGATAAATAAAGAGGTTCAACGAGGTTAGTCTGAAAACAGAAAAACGGCAAGCTCACAAAGAGCCACAACGCCAAAAACAAAAGGCCCAAAAGCCACAACCTGCTGGCAAAATAAAGATAGGTAAATTAATCGCCTATCCTATTACATGACCGCCATCCAAACCGGTTGAAAATATCCCGCACTACCATCTCCCACCGGACAGATCCAGTAACCAAACGCTCCCTGGCCTCCGTCGGAGTGAGTAATGACCACATACGGATCAGCGCAGTAGCTCGGAATAAAACCTGCAAAAAATGAATAGTTGTTGTTCTGTTAAAAGCCAAATCATTTCTGCAGTTCCAAATTGCCCATAACAACGCACATACTCCTACGCGAATGTGTCTAGCTGTTTCGGACTCTATCCCGACAAGCCACGTTCCAAATAACGTACTGACCGAATTCGAAGGAGTAATGTTAAAGGCAATTTGCACCGTGCGCCACAAAACTCTCGCCAACGGGCAATCAAAGAAGAGGTGCTTGATAGTTTTGTCCCGATCACAAAACTACACCTAGTAGATCCTGTCCAGTCGCGCTTAATCAAATTATCCTTTGTTAAAATGACTTGTTTATGTACAAACGACATAAACACTTTAATTTTCAAAGAAACTTTGACTTTCCAAATATGTTTGGAACTAGGAATAGCACTAGAGTTACTGACATCGATATACATCGACTTGACTGTGAACTCTTCAGACCTAGTAAGCTTCCAACACAACTGATCGGGCTGATGAGCTAGCTGAACCTCCATCAGTCTACTCATCAAATGAAGCCATGCTTCCCACCGTTCGCCAACAAGCACCCTCCTAAACTGAATATTAAGGGGAATTGACTGCATAACCGTTGCAACAAGAGCATCACGTCGTTGAACAATACGATACAGAGACGGATACTGAAGCGCCAACGGCGTTTCACCAAGCCAAGTATCCTCCCAGAAGCGAGTGGTGTTTCCATTACCGACAATAAACTTTGTTCTATTAAAGAAGGCCGCTTTGACCCTCATAAGCCCCTTCCAAAACGGCGAGTCAGTCGGTCTCACTGTCACCTGGGACAAAGTCTTGGACTGCAGATATTTACTACGGAGAATCTGCGCCCACGTTGCCTCAGTCTCAACTGACAACTTGTACAGCCACATACTGAGAAGACATCTGTTCTTGACTTCAAGATTCTCAATACCAAGGCCCCCCTGGTCCTTTGGTCGACAGATGATATCCCATTTGGCGAGTCGGTATTTTCTCTTTAGTTCATCACTCTGCCAGAAGAACCGGGATCTATAGAAGTCCAGCCTTTTCCTAACCCCAACTGGTACTTCGAAGAAAGATAAGAGAAACATAGGTATACTCGTGAGCACCGAATTAATAAGAATCAATCGGCCTTCATATGACATGAGTTTGCCCATCTAGCAAATCAGTTTCTTCTCAAACCGATCCTCGATGCATTTCCATTCTCTGTTTGTCAGCTTACGATGGTGAATGGGTATACCTAAGTATGTGAAAGGTAATGCCCCCAATTCGCATCCAAACAATCATCATTCACTTTAATTCCAACACTCCCTTTTTGCGTGAAAGATTCTACCTGGCGTCGTCAAGCTTCATCAAAACCCTTCATGCGTAAGGCCTGTTGAAGGAAAGACCATTTGACTTTATCGTACGCTTTCTTGAAATCCACCTTGAAAACAACACCATCAAGTTTTTTCGTGTGAATATCATGGAGCATTTCATGAAGAACCACAACCCCTTCTAGGATGTTCCTGTCCGGCATGAAAGCAGTTTGAGTAGGCTGCACCACAGCATGCGCAATCTGTGTGAGCCTAATAGTCCCGACCTTGGTAAAAAAATTTGAAACTAACATTAAGAAGACAGATGGGCCTGAATTGCTCGATTCTCACAACCTCTGTTTTCTTAGGAAGCAGGGTTATCGTTCCAAAATTCAGTTGAAAAAGCTGAAGCTGTCCAGAGAATAAATCATGGAACAACAGCAACAGATCCCCTTTAATAATATGCCAGCACTTCTTATAAAACTCAGCCGGAAATCCATCCGGGCCGGGAGCCTCATTATTTTTCATCTGCGATATGGCCTCAAACACCTCTTTCTCAGAAAAAGGAGCAGCTAAAATATCATTCTCAACAGCAGTAAGCTGAGGCACATCCTCAATCCTAGACTCGTCCAGAGACACACAGTTATCCTCTGGAGAAATGCTGGGACGATGCCTCCCTTTTTCATTTGGTAATTGGTAAGCATTGCAGGGTATGTCGTGCGGCGGATGCGCCGCCAAAGTGAAGCGGATTCTCGAGAGCCAGGTCCGCTCCTCGGCTTTTGCAAAATGTTTCATCGCTTGCACGTTTGCTACGAATACTACTCCCTCACTCTGAAAAAACTTGTCCAAACTTGTCCCTCAAATGTACTCCCTCCATCCGGAAATACTTGTCAAAGAAATGGATGTATCTAGATATATTTTAGTTCTAGATACATCCGCTTTTATCCATTTTTGCGACAAGTAATTCCGGACGGAGGGAGTATATATCTAGCATCAAGTTAGTGCTAGATACATATATTTGAGGGACAATCTTTTTCGAACGGAGGAAGTATGTTATATGCTCGTGTTCATCTTTGTACAGCCTGAGGTTGCTTCTGCCACGATCGACTTGGCCAAGGCGGCCGCGGTGGTGCGGACAACACCGGAAGCCATGGCGACCAAGGACTGGCACAAGGAACTTGGGGAGAAGCTTGCAAATCACCTAAGAAATTGTGGATTTGAATCTCATATGCTTGGTACGGGTTTGTGCTTTTCTGTCTTCCAAGTTTCGATCCAGTTAGATGATGCATGTGGTTTGAGTTCAATAGGTACATTTACATTACCGTACGTGTCAGCACTTGTTTTATACAGCAAATGGCCTTCTCTAATTCTCTTGGAAACTCAAGTGCGCGTGTCTTTCCCATTTGCAGATGAAGCCGAACAAAGTTGATTCAGCGTCGGCACTCTTGAAGTTCTTGACAGTCGGATGGTCTTGTTGAAGGCAGTAACTACTCTTGCAAAAGTTGTGCATGTGGTTGTGGCAATATGAGAAATGTTTTGCGTCGAGTTCTGTAGTCTTAAGTCAAATCTCCATTAATTGCATAAACCATCACATTGTGGGCTAGATTTGCAGGACACACGGGTTTACAGGTTTGGAATAAAAAAACCACGGATTCTCAGCCTAATCTTTTGAAGAAAAAAACATTGTTGGCGTCTTTGCCCCATTTGGTGACAACTATGACATTGTTTGTACTTGAGTCACTAGAGGAGACGGCCGAGTTGTTTCAATCAAAACCGGAACGAATCGGTACGGGTCAAACCTCTCCTCACCCCCCCCCCCCCCCCCCCCCTCTCGCTCGCACTTTCTCCCTCATAGAAATCCATAAGAATCTGATTTGTTATGAACTTTCGAAACCAGAACCTGTCTTTGAAGTTCAAAAATAAACTGTTAATCCTTGACTTGGAGTACTCTTTGAAGCTTCACAAAAGAATAGTTCTAGTAGGCATGCAATTAGACCATAAACAGGAACCGCTAGCAATTTCTCTTTTATGTTCTATAGCTATTTCCAATTTTATAGATCATGCGCGTGCATATTTTTTTTAAAGGATCTTCGATCTTTGATGTGGCACTCTGAAACCAGCATCACTTTCGGGTTAGGCTCTCATAAAGATATGTGGGGGACTTCTTAAAATGAAAGAGTTATGTCCTTTACTAATTCCACTTTTTGCTAGAAAAAGTGTGGTTAACTCGAATCTAGATTTTGTTTTCTTATCCTCCACACTTCCAGCTTCCCAAATTAGTTTGCCACGTTCGGATGCATACATAGTTGTCCTTATTTTCTATTATGTTATAAAGAAAAAAATGATTTCTAAGTTTACATATATATATATATATATATATATATATATATATATATATATATATATATATAGTAATTTATCCTATCTAATTTGGTGTATTGTCCATAAAATATTATTTCATGTCCCCTTGGTCAATGTATGATCCGCATGCTGAGCACCGTATTGTACTCTTTCTTTTTTTCAAAAGGCCGTTCTACTTTTATCTACATATGTGAGTAGAAACCTTTGATCTAGCTTTGGGGGAGGGGGTACTACAAAGAAAATGTTCTGGTAGGAATTTATGAAAGAAGGGCATACGGAGAGCGGGGATCTTCAATTTCCTCAAAGTTGGTACTGAAATTTCTGGTTTTCTAAATATAGATCTTAAACATTACACGCTATGCATACAAATTCGCAAAAAAAATGTATGCATACTGTTAGAATTAAACACGCATGTTTAATTGGAAGGGAATCTCCCCTTGTTAACTACCATACAGTTGCCATCAGGCAACCGACGCGTCTCTCCCTTCGCGTCCCTCAGTATCGTCGCGTCCCTACAGGATGTATATATTGTAACAAACCCAATCAATGAGAACGGGGATTCCACTACTTGTCAATTGTCTCTCGCTTTTACTTTACAACACATACAAAATTTCTGGCCTTCTAAATATATATAGATCAATCATAATGTGTTGTACTCCCTCCGTAAAGAAATATAAGAGTGTTTAGATCACTAAAATAGTGTTCTAAACGCTCTTATATTTGTTTACAGAGGAGGTAGAAAAGACAAGTACTTTGTTCCAGAAAAAAGATGGTGAGATGTGAGGAGAAACATAAACATCTAGTTAGTTCACATGTGCTTCGACATTACTTTTGTTGTTTTATTTCCAACATCTATCCCTTTTTTTGCGGGAATCTATCCTATAAACCTATGCACTTCATTGTGGGGAAAATATACAAATGCACAATCTATCATCACCATTATCAAGCTCAAGCAGGAAAAAATGTCAATACAAAGTTCAGCAGACAAAAAATAAAATTAAAAAAACAGCAATAATAATAAGAATAAACAACCCCAGCAAAAAAGAACTTGGCATCGTCCGGATTTGAACCGGAGATCTTCAGCGTGTTAAACTGACGTGCTAGACCAACTACACCACGACACCTTTCAATTTTATTAATGCAACAAGCATATATAATTTATTCAGACGATATTGTCACCAGACCAATTATGACGTCACTGTCACCTGGACAAAACGGAGCAAAACAATTGTGGCATCATCCGGGTTCGAACCGGAGACGCAGCATATTTAATTTATTAATCCAGTATTACTGGTCTAATTATGACGTCACCCTGGGATACAGCCCTTTTCCTGTCTAATCCTGACACGACGGCGACGGCGACAAACTGCAGCAAACAAATTAAACCCTGGCTTCAATGTACTGGAACAGCAATCTCCAAAAAAGAAAAAGATGTACTGAAACATCGACTTGTGAACATCAGCAAACAAATATCAAGACACCATCTTCAAGCGCCAGAACGCACACCGTTGCATGCAGCACCATTCAGCGGTACAAACTTCGGAAGAATAAACCTAGTACTCCCTCCGTAAACTAATATAAGAGCGTTTAGATTACTACTTTAGTGATCTAAACACTCTTATATTTCTTTACGGAGGTAGTACATAAGAAGATGAAGGAATATATAGGTGCATAACAAGTTGAAATTAACACTGCAACACTAGATAGTTCCCACAAAGCAAGCAAAAGAAGACGACCGACTCGAGCATACATGCAATTTCTTCCTGATAACAAGCAATCTATCATCGCTCAGCAGAGTACATCATTGACATTCATCAATACTTCAGTCATGTTCATCAAAGTAAGAGCCGTCGTCCGGAAAAGCACCAGGAAGAAGGTCCTGTACAAAAGTTTCCATCTCAAGCTGAGATTCCCGGGCGTTTACGGTGTAGCTGGAGAGGAGCTGCAGGATGGTGAAAGGAGGTTTGGCAAAGGTTGGCCTGATGGGGTGTAAGAAGGGTTGCATGATGATGGTGGGGGTTAAGGGATCTATGGCTTCACAGACCCTCTCTTCTTTTTTTGTCTTCAGGTCATACTGATAGATGTCATGTGACGAATCTGTGCACTTGATGTAGTAGATGCAGTTGGAGACGACAGAGGGGAACTTGTCCGCACTGACAGACACGCACCTACGATAACCGATGAAGATGGCACGGCTGCCGATGCTCTCCACTGGCTCGAGCTCATCGCTGTCAGTGTCCAGCCTGAAAATTTTCAGATGTGGCTGCACGTTCTCTATAGCCAGCAATTCTCCAGCAGATTCAACCAGGAAGAAGCGGTTGGCATCTCCTGTCCAGGAACGATCAGCAAACCCCATAAAAACTTTGTCCACATACATCCTGTAAGGATCAATGTGGAGCAGCCTCATCACACGGAAGATCTTGGCAGCCAAAGCAACCGGAAGCGGCGCCACCCTTCCCTGCCAACCATCGGCAGCGTAGATGCCGCCAGCAATGGCAAACGGCATCAGAAAGAATGAGCTCATGGCTTCAATAATCTCTTCTCCATCCAAATCCCGGCAGAAATCGTCGGTGTCAGGAGCAGCCATGTATTGACCGCAACCACTATCCCAGACCAAGATGAGGGTGGGTGAAGAACGGAGGTCTGCAGAAGTGAGCGACAGCGCAAAAAGGCCGGAGAGAGCGGCGGCAGCAGGACCCCTGTAGCAGGGCACGGGCGCCTTGAAGCGGATCATGTGGCCGGTGAAGGGGTTGAGCACGACCGCCGGGTGAGGGGGCTTCTTGTCGGCGAGGACGAATAAGCCGCCGTGGGTAGTAGCAACAAAGCAGTACCGGCGGAGCAGAGGCAGGTCCAGGCGGACGATGCGGCCGCTGAGGGTGTTCACCAGGAGGCGTGAGTCGCTTCCGACGTCGAAGAGCTCGTCGATGACGATCCACCGGCACGGGCGGAAGCGGAGCTCGGAGGAGTTCTTGGGGTCGTCGGTGGCGGAGCGCCAGCTGGGGCAGACGGCGCGGAGGCACATGTAGAGGTCGAGGTCGTTGGTGTCCAGGAGGCGGTCCGCGATGCGCCGGACGAGCTCCGGCGGAAGCGAGGACCAGTCCGCCATGGCTGGCTTGATGGATGAGAGGTTTGACATGAGTGTGTGGGAGTTGGATTCTTGCTGCTGTGGGTAGGAAGTCTGAACGCGGGTAGATGAAGGTGGTTGTTAAGTAGGGGTTCGAGTGTGAAATGTGAAGGCGGAGCAGCAGCATTGCGATGGGGCGCATGCGTTGGTGACTGGGCGCGCGAGAACCGAAGGGTGGGTGTTGGGCTGTTGGGGTTCAAATTCAATGTGTGTGCATGGCCACCATTGGATTCGCTTTCTTGGAAATGACAACAATGGGCGTCTTCGTTTAAATGACTGATTTAATGTATGAGAGAAGATCAAATGACTGATTACATGTATTTGAATGAGAGAAAGTAGTTTAGGGGAACTGGAATGAGAGAATGCATTTTCAATTTTCAATTTTCTCATTTCTTGCATTGAAATAACTTTCTCTTCAAAATGTAACTTGAAATGCTGAATCTACACAAACAAATTTGCAAGAGGCAAGAGGTACGTACTCCAAAGTTTGCATGAATCATTCAATGAATGGAACGGGGGCAGGTTGTCCTCTGGCTCCAAAAAATACTGCAGCTCACCGAAAATGTGAAAATCCATGCGCACAATGCAATTCCACTCCGTATATGTAAAATAAAATATAGTTAGTGCTTGAATAATGATCAGCAGCCTGAAAAAAGTACTTCAAGATGATCTTCACATATGTATAGTTACGTCGATTGTTGAAAAATTACAGAACACCACGCGTATCACAAGTCACAACCCACATTATATTCACAACGGCAATCTCTGCATGTTCGACACATTATCAGGAAACAATCTTCAAGAAACAATCTTCAGCAGTCGGCAGACAGCCAGAGCAAGCGGCTATATTATGTGTAGAATGTATTTCTTGACCTTTTTTGCATTCAACAGCCATCTTCCCGGCAGCAACTGTGATGTGTGCTTGTTTTGGATGCTTGGGACACTGGCACTAAACATTTCCGCTCACGCTAACCGTCGGAGTATTGACGGTGGCCTTCTGGAAGTCCCTTACCACCGGCGTTCCATCGCTGCCATCGTTGCTAGCCCTCCAGGACCGGTCCTTCTTCCGCTGAGGTTTCCTGTGCTGCGTCTGTGATGCCTGGTGCTGCTGCTTCTTTCCAGTGGCATCAGATCCTTCGATGGCGGCCAAGTCAAAAGACTCGAGCTCACTCAAGAGCTGCCTCATGTCTGGACCTCCTGTTGCATCATCCTGTTCATCAGAGTCGTCCCTGCCAGATTCGTCAGCTGCTGAAGCAGTCGGGCCTTCTGCTGCTGGTGCAGTAGGTTCTGTTGTTGCTACTTCATCGTCTGTGACAACACCAGGAGGGAGCTCATAGTGCGGGATTTTGCCGTCGATGTAGTCCTTGAGTATCTGCCTAGCAGCCCTGGTCTCGTCAGGCTGCCCACCATGGCTGACATGGCCCCGAGACGCGCAGTATGACCGCAACAGCTCAGCTGCAGTCGGTGGCCGAGATTGTGATTCATATGGCTTTGGCTTCGGCAAGGAGATTTTGTAAATCTGCTCCAGGACGTCTCTTGGGACACGATCTGCCACCACTTGGATGGCTTCCCTGTGCTTTGTCATCCGATCGATCGGCAAGACACCGCACGACACCATCTCATGCCTCGAGCTTGAGAATGAAGGGAAGACCAGACCAGGACAATCACACAGCATGAGCTCTTCAGAGATTATCAATGTCTGGAAATGTTTTGTCTTACCAGGTGTGTGAGTAACACCGGTCTTCTTCTCGCCAACCAAAGCATTTATCGTGGAACTCTTCCCAACATTTGGATAGCCAACAAATCCAGCAACTACATGTTTAGCCACTGATGAAACAGAATCGGTAGAACTTGCTTCTTGTTCCCCTTTACTAGCTGAAGTCCTTTGTGCTGCGATAGATTTCGCTTCAGCTTGCAACCTCGTCAAAAGTTCTTCCCTGCCATATATCTTGGTATCCATATCAGATGAAGCAGAGTCTTCTTTACCACTTGACATTTTTCCTTCTAATGTGGCAGTAGCAGCTTTAGCTGACCAGAAAACATGAAGAATATCGTGCTCCTTGAAATAATCTGCCCATATTTCTCTGCATTTAGGCCAAATTTACAAGGACGTCATTTCATAGTCATGCTATATAGTACAACAAATTAATCACAATGGACAAGGTGCAGACCTGATATTTAAAGGTAGTAGATCAGCCTTGTTGACAAGGAGCATTGTTCTCTTGTGTTCATCAAGTTCCTTGGCATATACCTAGTACATATAAGACTCATCAGATCAACAAAAGGCTGCAGAATCCGCAATAGAACACATTAGGTACAACAACTGATTTTGGTGCCAAACACATAAACCTATCATGAATGCACAACACTAGATTCAGATTAACATATTTTACTTTTGTAGCAGAGAACATGGAAAGTTCATCTTAATATGGAGAAAAGAAAAACAAGACTGAGATCACAGATCATGCTAGCAAGATAATTTTAACAGAGAAGAACTATGAGAAGGTTGAATTATGTATGTTTGCTCACGATAGACAGAAAACCTGGATTTGCTTCGGCCACAAATACAGGGAACAAGCACGTTCTAATAATATAGCTGTTGCAAGCTTCCAACTTGCAAATACTTGCATCAGAAAATTACTAAGCATGTAGTCTCCGAATGAGAATTCATGAACAGCTCTTCTGGACCAATTTTACTACTATTGGCTTCCATGCACAAAACTGGACACTGGACAAACTTAAACCAGGGACAAGCTGCAATCATTTTGCTATGCATATTAGATATTCCTTGAGTTAACCAAATTACTACAGGAACATGACAAGAAGTACCTCAAGATCAGGACATCGGTAGAATAAGGGATCTCGAGCATCAACTACCATGACCAGCTTCATGGAAGAAAAAACAATAGTCAGTACTTCTGCATGATATTCATTATGAGTTGCTTATCTTCAACCAAGGCACAGTAATAGGATTGAGCACAACAGAGTAGCATATTTACAGGATAGTATATACAGTAGTAAGAGTACAAGTTATATTAATTCAGCGTCATTACATAGCACAGAAAGACCACGTGTGACCTTACAAATGCATCTGCCACTCATTTCTTAGAGAATATAACACAGCGGATGGGATAAATCCAAAAAATTGTGCTAACACCTAACAGTTGGGATCACAAGACTGGTAGGCAAGCAGTGAATCACAGGATTTATGGGTGACAATGGCAGCAAAAGTGGAGCATTACTCACCAAATCACTGCGTTCAATTACTCTCCAGAGCTGTCTCCAGATGTCAATGTTCTTCTCGAAGGGTGTAAGGACAAGCTTGTCATTCTCTTCCAATCTAAGTACAAGAATTGATCAAAGCTTTCAATATGTCAAATGGCACAATAAGACACAGCAAGCAGCACATTTGTAAGAAAAATGGCTGTCACAACATATGCAGAAGATGTACACTGATGCTTACGCACGCAACCCATGAGAAGAATCCGTAACACAAATGCTCAAAACATGGTACTACTACCAAATACCATTACCAGTTACATACAAAAATCAATGGTACAGCTAATAAGTTTAGCTGAGATTATCAGTCCTACAACATGCATTTTGCAGCCGAATTCTCTTCAAACTAGAAAGTTCCAAATCATAAACTGAGTAAAAACACAACTCGGTACCAACCTCGCAAGATTCCTCCGCCACTCAAGGAACGCCTGCCTCTCGCTTGTGTCGAGCTCCTCCGCGGTCATCCGATTAGTCCACGGTGGACTGCAATCACGGGCCACAAACACAGTCAGATCAAAACCACAACCCTAATGAACTCAAAACAACAGAACAATTAAAGCAAGAGCAATCAGGGGCACTCACCGCCTTGGAACCCCCAGGCTGTTAGCGTACAGCGCCTCTTGCTCCTTCCGAAGCCTTCGCCTCTCCTCGGCTGTCTCCCCGGTCGCGTCCCTGCGCCCAATCAACCCAACCATTTCAGACCAAACACCATTCCAACCAACACAGCCCGGAACCGACGAACATGTCTCACTGGAGGGACGGGAGGAGGCTTACAGGTCGATGACGAGGTCGGAGGAGGAGGCGGAAGCGGCGGCGGCGAGGGCGGAATGGAGGCGGTCCTCCTCGGCGGCGCGCTGGAGGACGGCGTCGATCTCGCTGACGTCGATGACGGACTCGAGGGGCGGGGCGCGGCGGCGGGAGGAGGAGGCGAGCGCCTCTCCCCGCTCCTTGGCGGCCGCCGCCGCCCTGTTCTGCTGGCGTATGAGCGCGCGGCCCAGGTCCTCCGCCCCCTTCCCGCCCTTCTTCCCGCGGCCGGACATCGCGTGGAGACAAGAGACGCCGGCCCTGGCCCACGGACCGTCGGGGATATCGGCCGGCGGCGAGAAGCTCGGAGGCGGAGCGCTAGGGTTTTAGCGAGGAGGACGGGGGAGGAGGAGGAGGCGTGCTGGAGGAAGAGGACGATGCGACGAAGAAGAGGAGAAAAGGTATGGCAAAGGGGAGACATGGAGTTCGTTTTCTCCTGTGGGTGAGCCTCTGACGCCCCGGCCCCACCTGACAGAGGGCGTATGTGCTGACGCAGCCCACCAGCCAGTTTCAAATCTCTGCTCTAATCTTCTACTCCTAATGTCTGAGTTGGTAGTCTCGCCTCACTCCGGTTAATCATTCCCTTATCCCACCAACACATTTAAACCGGATTTTATCCATGATCTATTTAAACCGATTTTAGCTGCCAATAAAATCAAGTTTCTCTATTTCTAATGTCTGAATTGGTAGTCTCGCCTCACTCCGGTTAATACTTCCCCACTGGTTTTTATCCCACCAACACATTTAAACCGTATTTTATCCATGATCTATTTAAACCGATTTTATCTGCCAATAAAATCAAGTTTTGGCAGTATTTGGTAACTTTTATATGGAAAAGAATAAATCATAATCAATATTTAATCAATTCCTGAAGACTAAATCTCTAACTAAAATGGCAGACCGTACGTCATTTCCTTCCTTCGCAGCCCAAACATCTATCAAAAGCATCTTGCATTCCCTCGATCGTCTCAGAAAACAAATCCTCCCGATTCTGATTTTTCTTTCTATTCTTTCCAATCCTCACTCGATCTTACTCCAGACAACGGGTTTTGCCTCCCTTCCAACCCATCACGTCCGTTCTGCAAGCCCCCATGAACTACCCAGACGTGAGGGCTATAGCAAGGGCCTGCCCATTGTACGTGGCCAATTGCGGGCGTCCATTTCCGTGAGCCCTCGGCCACCGTGGCCGTGATGGCCCTCGCCCGCACACCTCTCGTGAAAGCCCTCCCCGTCAATTCAACTACAAAAAAATTCAAAAACAAAGTACTATTATTGGCTAATGCAGTATACATGATATTATGCAACTGATTGAAATTTCATAAAACCAAATGTATAAATGCAAACTTAGTGCAAATACAACACCTCAGTCTCATCAAAATAAGAAACAATCATCACCTATCCATGACACAACACAGGGAGGTCAGCAACAAAAGACACCCACATATCTGAATAAGTTCATAGTTTTCGTATAATAAACATAGAAATAAACAGGTCCACACAATCATCCATTATCAAGCACAGCAAAGTCCATAACCAGAGTCTCATCAGTGTCACCTGCATGTGTACCATTCTTCTGAGCAACATCCTTTTAGCAACAAGATGACCTCGCGGTAGGAGTCGCCTTCGACAATATGTTGCTTGAGGTTGTTCATGAACTGCAATAGAGTGTAGAATGCAGTATCCTGGAGGTGAGAGATGCTTCCATGGCGCCACACAACCTCAGTCAAGTACCCTTCATCGTTCATGATTGTCAGGAGGGTAGTGAAGTTAGGTGGTTGGAGGTTCAGGATCTCGTGGTAGGGGTTTATCTCATTCCACGAGAGAGTAGACACCAGTGCTTGTCTGCCTTTAAGATAATCGTAAAATCCTAAAGTATTAGCTCGGTGGTACATAGATTCAAAACACATTCTAAATGATAAAGTATGTTCATTTTTAAAGCTAGCTATTGTCAAATGCATTTGAATGTAGTTGTTATTTCTTGTAAGTGAACAAGGAGAATTTACCTGGCCATGACTTATGTCACAACCCTCAAAGTCTTGTGGTCCATCACCTGGATCCCAATGCCACAAAACATGTGTATTATCAATAAAAATATTCAAGTGAACTAAGACCAAAAGGTTGCGACAGATAACTGAAACCCCTTTAACCAGTATAACAAAAAAAATCTAGGACTCATTATCTGTCGAATCCCTTTAACCAAACTGATAGCGGGTTTCATAGAGAACTAAACATAGGTTTGGTTGAAGGGATTCGACAGATCTTTCAAACTGATGGCGGGTTTCATAGAGAACTAAACATAGGTTTGGTTGAAGGGATTCGACAGATCTTTCTAGTTTAATAAGTCCTATGTTTTTTTAATACTGTTTAAAGGTGTTTTAGTTATTTGTGACAACCTTTTGGTCTTAGTTCACTTGAATATTTTTATTGATAATACACATGGTTTGTGGCATATCGATCAGGCGAGGGACCACAAGCCTCTGAGGCTTGTGACATCAGTCGTGGCCAGGTAAATTCTCCTTGTTTACATACAAGAAACAACAACTACATTCAAAAGCATTTGACAATAGCTAGCTTAATAAAATAAATTGGAACCTAGTTTACCAATTAGAATACATTTTGAATCTCTATACCACTGAGCTAATACTTTAAGATTTTACGATTATCTTAAACACAGGCAAGCACTAGTGTCTACTTCTCATGGAATGAGATAAACCCCTATGACGGGATCCTGAACCTTCAACCACCTGACTTCACTACCCTCCTCACCATCGTGAACGGTGAAGGGTACTTGACTGAGGTTGTCGAGCACCATGGTAGCATCGCTTGCCTCCAGGATAATGCATTCTCCACTCTATTGCAGTTCATGAACAACCTCGAGCAACATACCATCGAAGACAAGCCCTACGACGAGCTCGTCATGTTCCTAAAAGGATGTTGGTCAAAACAATGGTACACATGCATGTGCCACTGATGAGACCCTGGTTATGTACTTTCTTATGCTTGATAATGAATGACCGTGTGGATCTGGGTTATTTCTATGTTTATACGATATACGAAAACTATGCATTTTATTCAGATGGGTGGGTGTGTTTTGTGGCTGATCTCCCCGTGTTGTGGGGCTGGTAGGTGATGATTGTTTCTTATTTTGATGAGACGGTGGTGTCGTATTTACAGTGATTTTCATCTATATATTTGGTTTTATGAAATTTCAGTAAGTTGTAGAATCTCAGGTATATTACAAAATCCAATAATAGTACTTTGTTTTTCGAATTTTCTATAATTGAATTATTTGGCATGTTAGGTATATTTTGTGGCAAAGGAAGCTGGATGGAGAAACTGTATTGGTAACTTATCAAAAGTGTATTCCATAAATTATCAAATTTAAAATTTGAGATAGTTTTAAATGGAATAATTTTACATGAATTTGATTGGAAGTTTGGCATGCAAAGTTAGAAACCTTTGCACTTTTTTGGATGGTGGAAATTTCCTAAGATGTTAGTATAATTTAATCCTTAGAAATAATTTTATAGTAGGTCCTTTATGGCACTTCCCATGCCTAAATTTAAAGTGGAATTTAAAACATGCCACACCTCGTACGAATAAAACACTGAAAATGTTACTTTCAACACAAAACCTAGAAACTATAGCAATCACTAAGACCATGTCCAAGTCTTAAGATAGAGCCCACCTAATAGAAACACTTGTACATGTGAACCATCATTTTCTGTAAAATAATAAATTTTAATTGATTGTACAAGTGTTGCGTTATTATATATCTCATTATATTTGCTTGGCTTTCGGTGGCCGAGCCAGGAACGTCACAATATATTTCTATGAGTATGAAAAACCTTACCGTGTATAACTACCCAAAAAATACCCCAAGACGTCATGTGAAAACATACAAAATATTGCTTAATCGCACAATAAATCAAACATTTTAACTCAGTGTTTAACGATACAAAAAAAGATAAAACATGAGGCAAACTACAAATAGCAATACGGGTATGAAAAAGGCTCTAAGAATTCCTTTATTTTAAGGCGCATTCATGTTATATCTATAATATTTAGGTCTAGACCCTTGAGCTACAACCTAAACTTATCACTCAAGATCTATATATTTCTACCTCATAGATGGTCGGCACATCATGGACAATGATATTTTATAAGTACTAACATTTCTAGATAGCTTTAATGTTATGCCTTCATTGGTACGGTTTTCAACATTCACTCCAATTAATTTTTGCAATCTTACTCGTGTATCCTAACAACATTAGCGTGTTTTCTTCACCTTGTAAGTGTATCTATGTATTTGTCTAAAGTTTCAAGTTGCATTTATTGCTTATGATCCATTTTTTATATATTAGAGATGCTGCCATATTGTATGTATATTGATTTGTATAGATAACACACATTTTTCGAGATTGCTTTCAAGTTATGTCTTCGCCGGTAGGGTTTTCATAATTGTCCACTTTTCATTTCTACGATTTTACAGCAAGAATTTGTGCAGGAAATGATTTTAAGTGTTTGAGACTGACTAGTGGCCTACGTCAGTGCACATGCCCTCTGCCAAGTGGGCCCTCACCATCAGAGGCTCACCCACATGAGAAAATGAACTTGATGTCGAGAACATATCATGTGAAACGGGAAAATCTATGCACCTAGTTAACCACGTGATTTTGAGCCATTGGATGGAAATCTGAGGAATGTGGTCGGGCTGGAAGATGGATTGTTGACATATTTGAAAATTTCTCCTCTGTTTTTTTGAATCCAATCCACACACTACATCTTACTCTCACATCCATAAATATATTTGTTTAATTTTTTGTTCTAGACATAAAAAGGGTTATATATTTTTTAACAAAATGTTTGATTTTGGATGCGTTCTGGCTATAATATTTGTTTTGACGTGATGCTTGAAACAAGATTAATACTGATTAATATCTTTTTGTTTCACTTGGAACTTATGAATGTTGCGGTCAAGTCTCAAAATAATAATAATAATATCCAACATTAGCCTTGTTTTGAACATCTCATAAAAACAAAGATGATGCTCAAACCAAATCTAAATTAGGATATAAGGTTCAACATATATGGTCATTCATATGTTTGGAGAAAGAAATTACAAATATGATGAGAGGAGAAAATGGTGGAGTGTGGGCTGATTTTTATAATGCGTGAGGGTTTTGTTGCTAATGTGCCAACAATCCATTTCCCAGCTAGCTTACATCCGTCAGATATACATCTAATGGTCCAAAGTACCTTGGTGCACCCGGAGCACATATTCCTTCACTTCATTTGATATGTTCACACTACACCCACTTGTGCATGTACACAACATTCTCCATATAAAATTTTGTAAGATTTCACA
Source organism: Triticum aestivum (assembly GCF_018294505.1). Taxonomy (NCBI): domain Eukaryota; kingdom Viridiplantae; phylum Streptophyta; class Magnoliopsida; order Poales; family Poaceae; genus Triticum; species Triticum aestivum. The sequence continues at coordinate 37,474,520 of NC_057808.1, read as the reverse complement.
AAATATTTGACTATAAAATTTGTTGTCAAGCTTGTATATGGGAGACCTTCAATGTCTAGAGTGACGTTATTATGGTAGTGGAGGGATTATAAGACATAATAGCATATTTTAGATAATATACGGTTGATCATCTCTGGTACTGTCTTGCATGCACACCTAGGTATCTAATTTACTCAGCAAAATCCATGCACCACTACGTCAAAGAAATTCAGAGAAATCCCTAGAATATGATTTTACTATAATAACTTTATGTTTTACTTATAAAAGTCATCATGATGATAATTTCTTCTTTTTTGGGGTGGATCATGATAATTTCTACAACAGTGATAGGGCAAGTTATGAAAGATTATCTCACATCTATGTTGTTGTCTGTTTTGAGATGGATATTAAGGAACATGGGGCTGTGACTCGGGTAAATGCAGAAGAACACAAAGCATTGGCTCCAGGGATTTGTATTGACACCGAAAAATGTTTAGGCAAGGAATACTGAGATAAAATTATGTTTTACTTCAATTTCTGTATCTATTCGATATCCTGGAGTCCATCTTTCACTATCATAAGTACATGTGCAGTTTGGCTCAAGCTGTCTATTAAGGAATTGTCTAGAAAGTCCAAATCATGTATAGTAGACAATATTATATTTGTATAAAAAATATAGCTAAGTAACAAGAACAGTATCTACTAGTCCTATTCCAAGTTCCAGCTATAACTCGATATAAATGGTCGCATTCCAAGAAACCATTGGATGAACTTGAAGAAAAACATGCAACAGACGCCACATCAAGCACCAACATATTTCTTTTTTACATAATTCTGATGACTCCATATTATCGCTAGTGGTAAAAAATCCAGCTAGAACCGGATGATGGCACTATCGTTGGTGAGGACCGACTTAATTAAAATCCGCATTACTAATTTTATAAATTGCTTTTTAGTTCCCCTATCTCCGATTATCCCCTACTTGATCAGGATGTCAGAGGTAACAATCCTTAGCTATCGACGGAGAAGAATGCCATCCTGCAAGCCCCATTTTCTTACAAAGAAGTTTGTGAAGCTATCTCATAGATGGATCAGAATAAAGCGTCGGGACCAAATGGGTTCGATGAGGAGTTCTATCAGTGCTTCTTGCGAGTCATAAAAAGGATTTTGTGTGTATGTTTGTTGAATTATACAATGGGGATTTGGCTTTGTATAATTTCATTTTTTTGTATTTTTTCCATTATTCTAAAGTGACAGCTAATCGGTGATCGCTCACAATGTGTATAGAACGACACAGACGACGTTCATGCCAGGGTGACACATCCTGGATGGGATTGTTGTATTACATGAAAGGATCCATATGTTGTGGTCGACAAAACTTGACATAGCTATCTTCAAAGTAGATTTTGGAAAGGCCTACAACAAATTTAAATGGCCATTCTTGCAACAATATATGCAAATGAAAGGCTTTCCAACAAAATGGCGTCAATGGATTGACTCATTTGTTTGAACGCTGGAGCCTCCTCATTCCTCTATTTCCTCTTCAAATTGCCCTCTAATTCTTTTCAACGAGGCCAGAGGCCAAATGCTTTCCCCTTCACCCTCGGCATTTGTTTGTACCTTTCCTGGGCTATCCCATACTACAACATACAAATGAGCAATGATTTAATGCTCAATATTATATGCAAATATGGCATTTAAAATGATGACAAGAGTGCTCACATACTTGTTAATGCTAACACTGCTAGGAGATGAGTTCCTTGCTTGCTCCAAAAACCTTCCTCGACGGTTGGAACTCTCTTTTGGTCGCTTCCAATACTTTACACTAGTTTGACCATTCTTGGCGACCGCATGCAGAGTGGTATCATGCCATGCCAACAACATAGAAGGTCTTCTTCATTGATGTAGTTTGAAACTGGAGATGCTTTCTTCATAGAAGATTGGGAGGCATGGAATTGATCCAATTTCGCATCTTTGCTCGCAGCATCCGACCACCCAGTGTGCTCAACAACATTTAACGAAGAGAGAAGTCTCTACTATTCAAATCATTGGTCTAAACTGAATCTTGCATCATACCCCTCAAGGAGGATTCATTATTAACAAGCAATCCTCTGAAATACGTAAAAGCATCACTACGCACAAATATTACACAGTTGCCACCATTGTTCTACTAACACCTTGCATTGAAGCAAACAAATCAAAGGACAAAAAAAGGAGCTTTATTTACCAACTTTGCATATCACCAAATGCTTCAAAGTTTGAAGGTGCCAATGCTTTGACAGCTGCTTGAACAAAGTGGGGAGTTGAAATTCGCCTTCTTCCTCCATTTTGTATTGTTCTTCGCTACGGTTGCGCGACCAACACGTGTGGTGGCTGCAGGGGAGGTCGGAGGATGGAGGTGATGCCTGACAGCAGAGGGTCCGTAGCCTGTGCGGTTGCATCGTCGATGGAAGATCCAACAAGGTGGTGTCCTCGGCAACGTGATGTTGAGGGGGGTTGCGCAGAATAGTATGGAGGAGTAGGATGAGCGGAAGCGCATGATCCCATGGGACACCGGAGGAATGGGATGTAGGGGTCGTGTCGGAGTTCATGGTGTCATCGACATGTCATGTGGTCGAACGGAGGTTGTGCTACGACGAGGTATGTTAGGTGGCGTTGCGGGCGGGAAGAGGGGAGGGAGGGGAAATGTCGCTCATGCCAAGTAGCAATTTTCGGGATGGAGTGCGCTCTAAATGTCCCTCTCCCCGTCTTCCAAATATTGAGGTAGGTCTTGATTCGGTGTTCCCTTCAAACATATGGCAATCGGAGTGGTGGATGGCGACTCTGCTAGAACGACTTTTTTTAGTCAAAGTTGCCATACAGGTTATTATGTGTTTGGCTTGATATGACAACTCTGCTAGAGTTGTTCTAATACCACAAATTTCCTCATGAAGTATTAGACTAAAAATTGCAAACGAGGAAAGTTTCCTACATACGGAAAGAAGACAAGTAGTGTTTACTATTTCAAGTATGATTACTTCGAATTTTGAACTGAAATGAAAAAAACTCCTGGTTTCTTAAGAAAAAAAACTACGGAGAAAAACAAACAAACTTAAATGGCCTCTAATTAAAATCGAACCCGCAAATTCCACTTGGTAATAAGCAGCCTGAGGGCGCCTCCAGTGCAAATCCCTAAAACAGACACTACAAATGTCCTCAAACGTGTCCGGACGTGGTACGCGGACAAGATGCGGAAGGCAACCATCCAAAGCTACTTGCAAATTTCGTGAGAGAAATTGCAATGGGAGAAAGGAGGAGAGGGCAAGTGGGTGCGTGGTCCCTGTATGCATCGCTGCTCCTCTTGCTTTTGGAGGAGAGAGGGGAGAACGGAATGGGTGGTAGCGTAGGCACGTGGTAGCTTTTTGTTGGTCAAGAGGATGTTCGGACTCCCGCATAGCCCCCTCACTCGGGATTTCGAACATGCGGACTGGTCCATGGACATACGAGTTCGTATTGAATGACAAAAGCTGATCCAAACATTGTGGTCCGGATATATACGTGGACTTTGAGGGTCCGCTTTAGAGATGCTCTTAAGCAACGATATTATCAGTAACCTATACTCTAGTCAAGACGGCAAAGATATGTGTGGCCATTGCAGAATCTTTCCAGTTTACTATAATACAATACGGTACTATTTCAATATTCAGTCCATGATGGCTCGTGTGGCCGAGCATCAAAGTAAGACTGAGCATTCCGCCTATCGTGATACCAAAGAGAAATATTCTCCGCGGTGCAAGTTTTCGTGCGACATGGAAACTTGGTACAAGTTTCAGACTTTCAGTTCCCACATGCTAAAAATCAAAGTTTAAGGCAAACCTCATGGGGCATCCGGTGGCATCAATCGCCTCCCCTAGATCGACATAGCGTCCCATGGCTGCAGCCAGCTGCAAGCAAAACAAGTCATCACAATCCACAAAGTGAAGAAGAATAACAAAGAGATCCGAACAAAGGTAACTGAAGCTCACCATCGCAGGGCAGAACTTGGATCTGCTCCTCCTCGTGCTCCTCCTCTACCCTGTGTCCTCCAACCAATCCTATCGGTCAAAGTTCATCAATACAACACGAGCACCTGATGAAGTGAGGTAAAAGTAGAACTGAACCCTTACAGATCTCGGAGGAAGACGGCTGGACGAGGAAGGTAACGTACGGGCTGCTGCGGCGTCGGCGGCCGAGGAGAAGCGCCCGCCCGGTGCCTCTCCCTGACGTACGGCCACCGCGCCGCACCAGAGAGATTCGGCATCCGCTTGCATCAAGGTCCCCCTGGATCATCCTAGCGTCCCATGGCTGCAGCCTGCGAGCAACGGAAATCATCATGATCCACAAAGCTAAGAAGAACATCAAAGGTAAATGGACCGTTACCACCGCTGAACCCGGATCTGCTCCTCCTCCTGATCTGCGGGCTGCTCCTCTGCTCCCCGTCTACCCTCTGTCCAGCCAATCAGATCGGTCAAAGTTCACCAGTGCAGCACGCGAAGAAATGAGGTGGAATACTTACATGTCTATGGGGAAGAAGGCTGGACGAGGAGGTGTTGACGGCCGCGGCGGCGGCCGAGGAGAAGCGCCCGGTGCCTCTCTCTGACCGTTTGACGCCTCCCGGGCAGGCGGCCACCATGCTCCGCCGCGGCGCCGGGTTCCAGTTCCAGCGCGTAGCCCAGCCACCGCCAACTCGGGATCCGGCGGGCGGGAGGCCGTGCCTAGATGGAATTCTAGCGGGATAGAAGGGATCGCGTCGAATCGAATTGGAGATTTGGGGTCCTGGCCTCCCTCGTGGGTATAGACGGGTGCGACGAACTGTAACGGACGCGCGTGAATGAGCAGGCAAGGCTGGCAATTTGAATCAATTTGGTAGGTAGGCAGTGGCCTTTTAGCTATCGGAGTGAATTAGTAATAGACAAGTAATAAATGTACTAGTAGCAAGATTTGCATGCTTATTTCTATTTCTAAAAAATACAGATTTGCTATATTGAGTAATGGTGCAATATTTGGTGAAATAATAGGCAAGTAATAAATGCATTAGCAAGATTTTTTTTTTTAGAGCATGGTTAATAAGAGAGCCCGCTGCTGGCTATATAGCAAAGCCATGTCACACATAGCTTTCATTAAAGCCCACTAATACAATAGCTTGGCTGTAGACTAGCTATTGAAATAACTATAGCACTTATTACTTGCATGCAAAGGGAGGCAAGGAAGGCCACGTGATTGGAGGAGAGGATCTCTGCGTTTTAGCTTTCACATGGCTGCATGGGAGCTGCTTTTTTCTTGTTTCTTGCGCTTCAGCCGGCTGCAAGTGAAGCGCCCGCCTCCTTCTCTTTCCTCTTTTCTCTCGCTTTCAAGTAGGATTTTGATGACATGGAATGAGTTATAGCCTGCTGACTAGGACCTATTGTACTTGCTCTGAATGGATGTATAACTCCCTCCGTCCAGTTGCATAGGGCGTCTAACAAAAATTAGTTTTCCAAATATATAAACCACCATGCATGAAAGAACCTATTCATTCCCCGTGATCATTAATTTTTATTTTGCATGCTATTATTCTCATTGGTTAGCGCATTAAATAGGATTTGCGTGCTATTATTTTCATTGGTTGGCGCATTAAATAGGATTCCATGTTACTATTCATGAATTAATGATATGGGAAACCAACATTGTAGTTGGCTCCTCCCAATTTTCCAAGTGGGTCAAATAGGAGTCATTATTGACATTGATTTTTGGTTTAATATTCTCCATCCAATCTTTACGCACCTAGATTGCAATGCGGCTCTTTAGATGCCCTAGAGTAGCAAGATTCACATCCGTATATTTCTTCAAAAAGGTATATTTGTATTCGTATGTTGTATGAGTATTTGTATTTGTTATCCCCTCGCTGGTGAGTTAAATGCAAAGAACCATCACTTTCATGTCACGATTAGTGGAAAGCCGTCACTTTATGATTTGTGACATTTCGCGCCGAAATGAAATTCTGATAGTGGCAAGAAATACTAAGTAAAAAAATGATCTCATTTTGACGTGGCCGATCACCAGCCAGCAGGTAGCGATGACGGCGCGACATTAACGACCGTTAGTGGCCGCCATTTTTTTCTGCGCTCGGGACGAAGATGCTGGGTCGGGCCGGCATGTTCGCTCGTTTACGTTTGGGCTGGGTTTGTTCGTAAACTGGGCTGGCGCTTTCATTCTGCTCGTTCGATTCTTCTTAAAAAGAAAGAAAACCTAGCGGTCGTTCGATCGATTGACTGGTTTCTCCTTCTTCCAAAAAACCCCAGTCTCCGCACTGCATTCATTCACTCTCCTCTCGCACAGATAATCACCATCCTCTCCATCCAGCCTCCCTCTTCCACAGAAACCAGAACCACAAAGTTTCCAAATATGGAACCCTAGAGTTCCAGCTTCAAAACTTGCTAATACAGAGAGGCAGGCAACTCAACTAGGGGCCCAACCACCACCGTGAGGGTGCGGGCGACATCTGCCGCCGCCGGCAGTGGCGACGATGAAATACTCGAGTCTCTGAAATACTCTAAAACAAATATGTTGTGGCTGCAGCAATCTTCCTCCTCGCTCTGGGTGCCCCCTGCCACGCCGGCAAGCCACGCTTCATGCTCTATCCACCACGCCTTGTCCTCACCATTCCCTCGCCGATGGATCCGGAGCCGCCAACCGTCGCCATGTCCGTGAGAGAAAGGAGAGGGAGATAGAGCGAGGGAGGGGAGTGACGGAGGGAGCAGTCGGGTTGGGCTGGCCCAGTCGCTTCGGACAGAGCTGAACGGAGCGATGTCACCGCTGTCGGCCCGCAAGTGATCAGTCACGTCAAAACGCGCTCAGAAATTGGCTCGGTGTTTTTGTCACTGCCAAATTTTCGGTTTGGTGCAAAATGTCACGAATCGTAAAGTGATGGATTTCGGCTAGTCGCGACATGAAAGTAGTTGTTCTGTGCATTTAACTCCCTTTACACAATGCAAATTTTTTTGAGATAATAAATATATCATCATTGTTCTTCGTCGCCGACCTGACAACGCACATGTTGCCGTCACACCTCGTGTTGAACCCTGATTATTACAAAGCTCCTTTTGGGTGAGATATAAAACAAGTATTTTAGACATGTCAAAAATGTTAGAGGTAATATCACCGAGAATCATTGAACTTGTGCTTGATGTTTAGTTTGGTGCTAAAACTTTAAAAATACGGATTTGTAGTTATCAAACTTGCGTTCTCATGCAAATACGGTCACTCCGCTCGCATCGTATGGCCTGCCCACATGGCGCGCTAGCCTCGCGAAGGCCCACCTGTCAGTGGCTGGGAGTGTACAAGGCGTTGGGTGACCCTAGCATGTCGTTGTTTATTTTGCAGACACTCCCTTGTCAACATAAGCTTTCAAATCTATACCTAATAATAAAGGGGCTATTGCTTCTCGCGGTATGCCGTTAAAATTACCCCCAAAGTTGCAAAATATTGCCTACCAATGCATCTATAAGTGACAAAAAATATTTTGCAGGGAATCCCCCCCCCCCCCCCCCACACCGGAGAACACACAGCGCGCCCGTTTGGGCCGGCCCATGCGCGGGCACCTGTTTTTTATTTTTATATTTTTCTTCCATTTTGTTTTTATCTATTTTAAATAATTTGAAACTTCAAAACACTGAGAATTTTGAAATAAAATGTTCAAGAAAACATAAAATGTTTGTGAATTCAAAAAATGCTTGGGATTTTTCTAAAAATGTTCGCAATTTAAAAAAAATGTTCGTAAAATAAAAAAGTCCATGATTTTGAAAAATGCATTAAAAAAATTAATAAAAAATGAACATAAAAACAGTTCGTTAATTACAAAAGAGTTTATTGATTCATAAAATGTTTGCTGATTCAGAAAATGTTCATGCATTTCAAAAAAAATCGTGAATTTAAAAAAAAAATCTACCAATTTCGAAAAAATTGTTCTTCGATTCTAGAATTGTTCATCGATTCAAAAGAAAATGCTTAAAAACCGTTTACAATATAAAAAAGTTCAAAATTAAAAAAAGTTTGTAAATAGTAAAAAATGTTCCAGATTTGTAAAAATGTTCACGAATGATCGAAGGTATGTAGTTAAATAGTAATGCTTCTGAATCTTTGTGACTATATACCCGCGTGAATTTTGAAGAATTAACTGTCCGGGTGGATCGAAATATTATAATATATTTAAAAAAAATATTTTTTCAAATTCAGAATAATTCTTTGAATTACCAAGTTTTTTGACAACCATGATATTTTTTCAAAAATGTGAACATTGCTTCAATTTGTGAATAAATTTTTAAAAAGAATCATTTTCTTGCATTTGTAAACAAATTTTCAAAATCATGCGATGAGATGTGAACAAAATATGGTCATCTCTATTGAAGATTATAATTTTTTTCTCCCGTTGCAACGCACGGGCCCTCTTGCTAGTGTAATGAAAAAAGGCTAGTGCAAATGGGGTTTGAACCCTCAACCTTTTTAGCTAAAGACTCGAACGTATATCCATCCCACCAGTGCCGGTTCGTGGTGATCATGCACAACTAAAATTTATTTAATTACACACAAAAGCATGTCAAGTTTGTCTCCAACAATCAAATAAATAGGCCCAATGTCTAACTGGGTGATTTAGTTGTGGGGCCACTAGATTCTCAAAAAAAAAAAGTTGTGGGGCCACTAGTCACTGGGATACTAACAACGGGTTAGGCTCACTAGGTAATTCGGCTTATGTACAAAGGGACCACCTATTGATGGACAAAGGGACCACCTATTGATGGACAGTTTGTCAACTAGAAGTCTTAAGAGCATCTCCAACAGATGCGCAACGCGCGACGCGCTAAAAAACAGAATATAGCGTCGGGTGAGCCAGCTTTTGCGCGCGGCGGTGCGCTGGCTCCAGCGGCCGTTGCAAAATAAAGCGCGCCCGAGCCGCTCCAGCAGGCGCGCTATATTTCATCTTTTTTTAACTACGATTCGATACACATTTGGCTCCGACAATACATAGCCTTCTCCTACGATAGATAGATAAAACGAAAAACTACTACTACTCGTCATCCTCTGACTCGGACTCTGCCTCGGTGATGTCCTCCTCCGACGTCTGAGCGTAGGCGTTAAGGAACCGCTCATTGTTGGAGTCCCAGGACGACGCATCTCCTAGCGCGATGTTGAATTTAGCGACCGCCTTCCGCGTTCGCCTGTCCTCGCGATAGTCGGCTCGCTCCTCCCTCCTCTCCTCCCTCTCCACCCTCCTCTCGGCGAAAAACTGTTGCTCATTGATGACGTCTTGCGGGAATCGTTAGCGCCATGGCTTCCTCGTCCATCTCGGCCAGGCTGAGACGGCGCTCCCGCCTCCAGTTCTCGCGACGATCCTCGTCGGTGATAAGCCGCGGAGGAGGCGCCAACTCCTATGCCCGCTCCCGCGTCACCATGTCCGGGAAGTTCATGTCCCAACGGGACCGCCGGGGGCGCCACGCCGCAGTGTTGTACGCGCGGGCGCCCTCCTGAGCGGTATCGAAGGTTCCGAGGCCGAGGCGCACGTCACCGGACCGAATCTCGGCGAAGTAGGTGCCGGACGGACGCACGCGGACTCAGCGGTAGCCCAAAGTTCCCCGGTGGCGCGGCGGCATGGTGGCTCGATGGTGGCGTGTCGGCGACGAGGAGAGAAAGCGGTAGAGGGAGCGACGAGAGAGCGGCAGAGGGCGCTGCAATTTATAGGCGCGCCGGACGCGGTGCGCCAAATCTAGCGCGCGAGCTTCCGCTTTTTCCTGCGCACATGCAATCGTTCCCCGCACGCGCTAGTTTTCCGCCTCCGCTGGAGCGCGCGAAAACGTCCCACGCGCGCTAAAATGCGAGTTTACCGCATGCGTGCGTCTTTTGGCGCCGCTGTTGGAGATGTTCTTAACCTGAGTGCATGGATTATTTGGCAGAATAAAGGGGCCTGGCAGATTCGATCTATCTTGAGTGTCGAATCGCAGGAGCTAACCACTACACCAAGTACTTATTGGTGTCTACAAAGAGAAACACTTAATTTTACATTTGGACCAAGATAACTACCCGTATTCAGGTCTTTTATCCCGGACCGAATTTATGATAACTAATCTATTACCGGAAATTTCGGTCGTCCCCGGAAAAATTTGTTATCGCCTGAAAATTTCAAGTTTAAACGAAAAGACTATGTCAAATATAATATCTATTGTATGCATACAATATCATAACGACCCATCTAGCTAAGCGGTAGGGTCTATGGTTCTATTCCATGTATTGTGAAATATATATTGTTAGAACGAAGAGAGGGATTTGGTGGAATAGTTGATTGTATTGCTTAAGCCTCGTGGGCATATATATATGAGTATAATGATCAACTTGGAGTACAAGACAAGCCAGGACCGAATCCTATTCTACCTCATCTTTCCTAATAATCAATATACTCATCCCCCTGCAGTCACAACGGTAGCGACGCAGACGGTGAGACTGGAGAAGAATCTGAAGGCAAGCCGACGGACACCCCTCCCCCCCCACACACACACAGTCGTAACGGGCGACGCATCGCGGAAGTCGTGGCTGGAGTGGAAACCGACGAGGTTGCTCAAGCAAGGCGGTAGCCCTTTGTGTCGATGTCGATGTAGCCGAGAGCGTAGGGTGGTGTAGCCGTGGTCGAGGTAGCCGTGCAAAGAATGCCGTGGTCGATGTCGAGTCGGGGTAGCCGGTGTTGAGGAAGTCGCCGTGGAGCCGCGGGCGCAAGGAGGCGCCGAGTTAGTCATGGGCGCAGAAGTGTCGAAGTAGTGGTGCGCCGGGAAGAAGACGTTGTTGACGACGCGTCGCGCCGGGGTTGCCAACCCCGGGGACACATCGTAGACGAAGGCACGCGTCGGTGTTGCTCGCACCGGGCATGCGTAGACGGACGAAGACGAAGTTGACGAAGCGCCGCACCAGGCTTGCCAGGCCCGGGGACACGTCGTGGACGAAGGCACGCAACGGTGTTGCCAGCACCGGGCATGCGTAGACTGGGACCTGCACGAGCTGTACACCATGTCGAAGAAGTCGGAGAGGCCAGCAGAGAAGGACTCAATGACGGTTGGGGCGCCAATCGGCGCGGGGCCAATGTCGCCCGCGGTTGTCGGAGTAGATGAAGCGGTCGGGGTACATGACGGCGACGCTGGCGACGGGCTAGTGCTGGACAAAGACGAAGGGGGTGGACGGGCGGCTGCGGCGGCTACGGGGGTAGCGGCTCGACGCTGAAGAAGAGCGGCGGCGGCGGCTAGGTTACGAGTGCGGCGGCGATGCTCGAAGTAGGCGAAGAACCCTGACAGCGTGACGAAGACCGGCGCAGACGGTGGCGTTCCCGCGCCAAGGGAGACGGCGCGGCGCATACCACGGGAAGTCGACGCGCGGGGACGGCGAAGTGGACAGCGGGCCGCAGCGTGATACGTCTCCAACGTATCTATATTTTATGAAGTATTCATGCCATATTTACAACAATTTATATGGTTTTGGTATGATTTGCATGGAACTAACCCGGACCGACGCTATTTTCAGCAGAACTACTGTCGTGGGTTTGTCACAGCAGATGTCCTCGTGAAAGGACTTAGTCGTGGAGCCATCGCTACGGGTTAGCTTAAAGGGGTTAAACCGGACAAGGGACACGAGAGTTTTATACTAGTTCGGCCCCTTACGATGAAGGTAAAAGCCTACGTCTAGTTGTGATGGAATTGTTGGGGTTTCGATGATCAGGGAGCGAATACGCTTTGCCTGAGTCTCGAATTGTTGTCTGTCCTCCTTGAACCGCCGCCGGGTCGTCCCCTTATATACATGGGTTGACGCCCGTCGGTTTACAGAATCCCGAGGCCGGCTCATAAACATGTCCGGCTCGGCCTATGCTCTTTCTATCTTACAACACAAGTTTACATATTAATACCGGTTTATGTCTACAGGCCTTAAACCGGCTTTGGGCCCTGGGCCTTCATAAACGTCACCGTCTGTCTTCATGGGCTTCAGATATAATGAACTACTTATGGGGTTAACCCGGCCTCTCCTGGCCGGTTTACACCCAGTGGTAATATCCCCAACATTAGGCCCCAGATTGATTTGAACTGGTTCATGTCAATCTTCAATACTTAAGAAAATTTCTTCTTCAACATCTTCACATAATCGTGTAAACCGCCGTGACGTCACCTTCCAGGACCATGGTAAACTGCCATGATGTCATCTGTTATTTAAAATTGTATATAACCCATCCTCATTAATGGGCCTCCAAAGATCGAGGCAACAGAGCTGTCACACACCCCATTTTTCGGGCTCCTCGATTCTCGCGCCTGCCTTGTATCCTTTTGCCTTTATAAATAGGGCCAGGGGGTCTTTCCATTCCCCCCCGTATCTCTTCACCTCATCTTCTTCCTCACGCTGCCCGACCTTTGGAGCTCCGCCGCCACCGTCGACCTTCGTTTCTTCCTCCGCAACAGCCGCTGCATCAACCTGACCGGACCAGAAAAGTGCGGCGCTCCTCCGCTGTTCCCTCATCATCAGTGAGTTCTTCCTTTCTTTGCTCTATATCCACCATTAGGGTTTCAAGGTTCATTGGAGTCTATCCAATCTCCGCCATTGTTCTCTCTTGTTCCTTTCATTAGCATAAACAACTAGCTGGATCCGATATTTCTTACGCAGCCGTAGCCATAATCTCCTTTTTGTTAGATCTGTTCCTTTACACAAAACTCATCTTGAACCTTGCTGAACTGTTCAAACTCGTGAAATTAGGTCTGAATTTATTTTGATTTTCCAACGCACGGCAGATCTGAAATTACCATGCCAAGCTGTGAAACTTGTTTTTCCTTCACTTGCGCATCTTCAAACTTGTATCTTCAATATCAGATTAGGCGGTTTAACTTCATAGTAAAAATGATGACCCAGTAGATATCATTAGTCCCCTGTTAAACCGCCACTGCATTCCCCATTGTACTGTCTTCATTGTCAGACTCCGGTTTACATGCAACCAGCTCCGGTTTAACAATAAGCTTAGATCCTTATACCACTTTATAGTTGTCCACTGTAAACCTTAAACCGGCAATAATCATGTTTCAGATTTTCATTGCCATGGCCAAGCAAGTCTATGAATGTAACTGGGCTCCTTCTCGAGTAACCGAAGAACATCTAAACAATCTTGTTAAAACGGGCGCTTTAGCCAAGAAAGATGTCATCCACTGGAGGGTCCCTGGCCCGGAAAATCCTCCTACACCCAAGGACGGAGAGGTAGTCGTGTTTGCTGATCATCTGGGTTGAGGTTTTAGCCCTCCCGGTTCGAACTTTTTCCGAGATGTACTAGCCAATTTTCAGCTGCGCCCTCAAGACATCGGTCCCAATTCTGTGACCAACATCTGCCAATTCCAAGTTTTCTGTGAGGCTTATCTACAAGAGGAACGTCGAATTGTTTAGGGATTTCTTTCACTTAAACCGTCGCACAGAGTTCACGGATGGACCCAATACGGAACTGGGCGAAATGGCGGTTCAGAAAAGGAAGGAAGCCACTTTTCCTCATCCCAAACTCCACAGTCACCCCAAAGAGTGGAACCAGACCTGGTTTTATTGCAAGGATACATCTCCACCTGATGAAAACCCCCTGCCGGGTTACCGCCCTGAATGCCTTAGCAACACACATCCTTTTCCTCAGAGGTTGACTGCAAAAGAAAGGGCCAACTATGCTCCTCAATTATCAAAGCTTAGAGCCTTCACGGCGAACGGTTTGACAGGAGTTGATCTTGCTCATTGTTGGATAAGCTGGAGTATTCTGCTCTTAAGCCGGCGCTCCGGTTTGATGTGTGAATATACAGGGAGTTTGAAGGATGCTCAGCGGCACATTGACATTCAGCTTACAGATGCAGAAGTCACTGAGGCTGTAAAGAAAATGCTGAACGAACCGGAGGCTGTCTGTGCCCAAACCGGACTACTCCCTTTCTGCACCTTCAACAAACCACCAGATATCATATAATCTTTTTATCTGAAGTTGCTTCTGTCCAAATATTCTCTGAAAGTGTGATTATTTTCTGACAGGGTGATGATCCATTCTGGAACAAGAAACCACCACAAGACAAACCGGCGAAGCCGCAAGACAAACCGGTCAAGCCGCAAGATAAACCGGTCAAGCCAGTTCGTCCAAAGACCAAGGTTGTTAAAAAACCTGCCAAGAAAAGGACCACTGCATCCTCCGAGCTACCAACTGATGACGATGTGGGTAATCCGGAATCAGAGGTAGAACTTGACTCTTTTGGTTCATTTTTCGTACACCTCATTAACAATGATTATTATCAGGACGACGCTGAAGGCAGTCATGCTGATGATGTAGAGGTAATCATTCTTTCCTCCGATTCAGATCCTCTGCCAACATCAAAAATCTGTCGAGCAAACCGGAAAGTAAAATTTTCTCACCCCCTTGCTTACTTGGACCCAAACTTTCTTTTGAAGACACAGCAGCACGAGGCTCGCCGCACAACCCGGCACAGCGGCCAGGTAGTTACCTCCGCCGGTTTACCGAACACTCCGGTTCGGAAACGCCGATCAGAGGTCTCTTATCCCCTCGACACTTTATGCCCCAAAGCGGGTTGTTTCTGTCAGCCTCTTAACCCGTCTGATTCAAATTATCAGGGTACTTCTCACTCATCTTCTGGCGAGTCGTCTGCCACAAAGCTTCCACCCCTCAAAACAGTTCTTGGGTGAGTCATACACTTATTTTTATCCTTGATATGTTATTGCAATATATACTGTACTGATCCTCATGTTTATTTTTCTCAGCGCCAAGCCCAGACCCAGCAAGAAGGCTCGGTTGAATAAACCGGCTAATGAGGACGTGGCTGTTGAACCGGAGAAAACTCCAGATCCTGAAGAGACCAACATTGATGCCATACTGAATGACCCACCGCCTCAAGATCATGACTTCGTTGCTGAGTAGGTAGAAGTTGACACCACAAGCCATGCTAACCAGCCAACCAGCCCTGTCCGAACTGATGAAAAACCGGCAAGTCCGGTTAAAAATACTGACAAACCGCCAACCCCAGTAACGGCTGCTGATGACAAAGATGATGACATTATGATTACTGGCACTGGCCATACCGCTCCTAGCAATCCTGTCGCTTTGTCAAAGCATACTGCCAAAGATGAGCTCTCTGCAATTGGCAAAGACAAATGGAACGCCGATTTGTCAAATTATGCCCATCTGAATGCTCAAGACCTTCACTCCGGCTTCTTGAACCGTCTGTACACCAGCCGTGACTATGAAGCCGGTTTGGTAAATTTGATGAAGGAGCGATATGAGGTAACTCCATAAGTGTTCCTCTCTTATATTCAATTGCAGCTTATCAACTTCCAGTAGCCCCCAAGTGACGGTTTAAGATACCAATCTAAACCGGGACTTTAGTAACAATTTCATGTTCTCAACAATGCATCTTAACTTCACTGATGTAGCCCCCGTGGGCCGGTTTAACTTTATAAAGATGAACCGGGACTTTGCAGAAGATTTCCCATATCAGCAATTATGAGCAAACACACATTAGCCCCCAAGTGCCAAGTTTAATACTTGTATTGTGCTTGGGACTTGTAGAAAGTTCTGATAAAGAGGAAATATGCATTAGCTGTTGGTGAACGTAGTAATTTCAAAATTTTCCTACGCACACGCAAGATCATGGTGATGCATAGCAACGAGAGGGGAGAGTGTTGTCCACGTACCCTCGTAGACCGACAGCGGAAGTGTTATCACAACGCGGTTGATGTAGTCGTACGTCTTCACGATCCGACCGATCAAGTACCGAACGTACGACACCTCCGAGTTCTACACACGTTCAGCTCGATGACGTCCCTCGAACTCCGATACAGCCGAGTGTTGAGGGAGAGTTTCATCAGCACGACGGCGTGGTGACGATGATGATGTTCCACTGACGCAGGGCTTCGCCTAAGCTCCGCAACGGTATTATCGAGGTGTAATATGGTGGAGGGGGGCACCGCACACGGCTAAGAGCTCTCAAGGATCAATTGTTGTGTCTCTGGGGTGCCCCCCTGCCCCGTATATAAAGGAGCAAGGGGGAGGTAGCCCGCCAAGGGGAGAGGCACGCCATAGGGGGGAGTCCTACTCCCACCGGGAGTAGGACTCCTCCTTTCCTTGTGGGAGTAGGAGAAGGGAAGGGGGGAGGAGAAAGAAGGAAGGGTGCGCCCCCCTTCCCTAGTCCAATTCGGACCAGACCATGGGGAGGGGTGCGGCCACCTTTTGAGGCCTTTCTCTCCTTTCCCGTATGGCCCATTAAGGCCCAATACGAATTCCCGTAACTCTCCGGTACTCCGAAAAATACCTGAATCACTCGGAACCTTTCCGAAGTCCGAATATAGTCGTCCAATATATCGATCTTTACGTCTCGACCATTTCGAGACTCCTCGTCATATCCCCGATCTCATCCAGGACTCCGAACTCCTTCGGTACATCAAAACTCAATAAAACTGTCATCGTAACATTAAGCGTGCGGACCCTACGGGTTCGAGAACTATGTAGACATGACCGAGACACGTCTCCGGTCAATAACCAATAGCGGGACCTGGATGCCCATATTGGCTCCCACATATTCTACGAAGATCTTTATCGGTCAGACCGCATAACAACATACGTTGTTCCCTTTGTCACCGGTATGTTACTTGCCCGAGATTTGATCGTCGGTATCTCGATACCTAGTTCAATCTCGTTACCGGCAAGTCTCTTTACTCGTTCCGTAATACATCATCCCGCAACTAACTCATTAGTCACAATGCTTGCAAGGCTTATAGTGATGTGCATTACCGAGTGGGCCAGAGATACCTCTCCGACAATCGGAGTGACAAATCCTAATCTCGAAATACGCCAACCCAAGAAGTACCTTTGGAGACACCTGTAGAGCACCTTTATAATCACCCATTTACGTTGTGACGTTTGGTAGCACACAAAGTGTTCCTCCGGTAAACGGGAGTTGCATAATCTCATAGTCATAGGAACATGTATAAGTCATGAAGAAAGCAATAGCAACATACTTAACGATCGGGTGCTAAGCTAATGGAATGTGTCAAGTCAATCACGTCATTCTCCTAATGAGGTGATCCCGTTAATCAAATGACAACTCATGTCTATGGCTAGGAAACATAACCATCTTTGATTAACGAGCTAGTCAAGTAGAGGCATACTAGTGACACTCTGTTTGTCTATGTATTCACACATGTATTATGTTTCCGGTTAATACAATTCTAGCATGAATAATAAACATTTATCATGATATAAGGAAATATATAATACTTTATTATTGCCTCTAGGGCATATTTCCTTCAGTCTCCCACTTGCACTAGAGTCAATAATCTAGTTCACATCGCCATGTGATTTAACATCAATAATTCACATCACCATGTGATTAACACCCATAGTTCACATCTCTATGTGACCAACACTCAAAGGGGTTTACTAGAGTCAATAATCTAGTTCACATCGCTATGTGATTAACACCCAAAGAGTACTAAGGTGTGATCATGTTTTGATTGTGAGATAATTTTAGTCAACGGGTCTGTCACATTCAGATCCGTAAGTATTTTGCAAATTTCTATGTCTACAATGCTCTGCACGGAGCTACTCTAGCTAATTGCTCCCACTTTCAATATGTATCTAGACCAAGACTTAGAGTCATCTAGAATGAGTGTCAAAACTTGCATCGACGTAACCCTTTACGACGAACCTTTTGTCACTTCCATAATCGAGAAACATATCCTTATTCCACTAAGGATAATTTTGACCGCTGTCCAGTGATCTACTCCTAGATCACTATTGTACTCCCTTGCCAAAATCAGTGTAGGGTATACAATAGATCTGGTACACAGCATGGCATACTTTATAGAACCTATGGCCAAGGCATACGGAATGACTTTCATTCTCTTTCTATCTTCTGCCGTGGTCGGGCTTTGAGTCTTACTCAATTTCACACCTTGTAACACAGGCAAGAACTCTTTCTTTGACTGTTCTATTTTTAACTACTTCAAAATCTTGTTAAGGTATGTACTCATTGAAAAAGCTTATCAAGCGTCTTGATCTATCTCTATAGATCTTGATGCTCAATATGTAAGCAGCTTCACCGAGGTCTATCTTTGAAAAACTTCTTTCAAACACTCCTTTATGCTTTGCAGAATAATTCTACATTATTTCCGATCAACAATATGTCATTCACATATACTTATCAGAAATGCTGTAGTGCTCCCACTCACTTTCTTGTAAATACAGGCTTCACCGCAAGTCTGTATAACACTATATTCTTTGATCAACTTATCAAAGTGTATATTCCAACTCCGAGATGCTTGCACTAGTCCATAGATGGATCGCTGGAGCTTGCATATTTTGTTAGCACCTTTAGGATTGACAAAACCTTCTGGTTGCATCATATACAACTCTTCTTTAATAAATCCATCAAGGAATGTAGTTTTGTTTATCCATTTGCCATATTTCATAAAATGTGGCAATTGCTAACATGATTCAGACAGACTTAAGCATAGATATGAGTGAGAAACTCTCATCGTAGTCAACATCTTGAACTTGTCGAAAACCTTTTTGCGACAATTCTAGCTTTGTAGATAGTGACACTACTATCAGCGTCCATCTTCCTCTTGAAGATCCATTTATTCTCAATGAATCGTCGATCATTGGGCAAGTTAATCAAAGTCCATACTTTGTTCTTATACATAGATCTCATCTCAGATTTTATGGCTTCAAGCCATTTTGTGGAATCTGGGCTCACCATCGCTTCTTCATAGTTCGTAGGTTTGTCATGGTCTAGTAACATAACCTCCAGAACAGGATTACCGTACCACTCTGGTGCGGATCTTACTCTGGTTGACCTACAAGGTTTAGTAACAACTTGATCTGAAGTTTCATGATCATCATCATTAACTTCCTCACTCATTGGTATAGACGTCACAGGAACCGTTTCTTGTGATGAACTACTTTCCAATAAGGGAGCAGGTACAGTTACCTCATCAAGTTCTACTTTCCTCCCACTCACTTCTTTCGAGAGAAACTCCTTCTCTAGAAAGGATCCATTTTTAGCAACGAATTTCTTGCCTCGGATCTGTGATAGAAGGTGTACCCAACTGTCTCCTTTGGGTATCCTATGAAGACACATTTCTCCGATTTGGGTTTGAGCTTATCAGGATGAAACTTTTTCACATAAGCATCGCAACCCCAAACTTTAAGAAACGACAACTTTGGTTTCTTGCCAAACCACAGTTCATAAGACGTCGTCTCAACGGATTTAGATGGTACCCTATTTAACGTGAATGTAGCTGTCTCTAATGCATAACCCCAAAAACGATAGTGGTAGATCGGTAAGAGACATCATATATTGCACCATATCTAATAAAGTACGGTTACGATGTTAGGACACACCATTACACTGTGGTGTTCCAGGTGGCGTGAGTAGTGAAACTATTTCACATTGTTTTAACTGAAGGCCAAACTCGTAACTCAAATATTTTACCTCTGCGATCATATCGTAGAAACTTTTATTTTCTTGTTACGATGATTCTCCACTTCACTCTGAAATTCTTTGAACTTTTCAAATGTTTCAGACTTGTGTTTCATCAAGTTGATATACTCATATCTGCTCAAATCATCTGTGAAGGTGAGAAAATAACGATATCCGCCACGAGTCTCAATATTCATCGGACCACATACATCTGTATGTATGATTTCCAACAAATCTGTTGCTCTATCCATAGTTTCGGAGAACGGTGTTTTGGTCATCTTGCCCATGAGGCACGGTTCGCAAGTACCAAGTGATTCAAAATCAAGTGATTCCAAAATTCCATCAGTATGGAGTTTCTTCATGCGCTTTACACCGATATGACCTAAACGGAAGTGCCACAAATAAGTTGCACTATCATTATTAACTTTGCATCTTCTGGCTTCAATATTATGAATATGTGTATCACTACGATCGAGATCCAACAAACCATTTTCATTGGTGTGTATGACCATAGAAGGTTTTTATTCATGTAAACAGAACAACAATTGTTCTCTAACTTAAATGAATAACCGTATTGCAATAAACATGATCAAATCATATTCATGCTCAACGCAAACATCAAATAACACTTATTTAGTTTCAACACTTCCGAAAGTATAGGGAGTGTGCGATGATGATCATATCAATCTTGGAATTACTTCCAAGACACATCGTCACCTCGCCTTTTACTAGTCTCTGTTTATTCTGCTACTCCCGTTTCGAGTTACTACTCTTTAGCAACTGAACCAGTATCAAATACTGAGGAGTTGCTATAAACACTAGTAAGTACACATCAATAACATGTATATCCAATATACATTTGTTCACTTTGCCATCCTTCTTATCCACCAAATACTTGGGGTAGTCCCGCTTCCAGTGACCAGTCCCTTTGCAATAGAAGCACTTAGTCTCAGGCTTAGGACCAGACTTAGGCTTCTTCACTTGAGCAGCAACTTGCTTGCCATTCTTCTTGAAGTTCCCCTTCTTCCCTTTGCCCTTTTCTTGAAACTAGTGGTCTCGTCAACTATCAACACTTGATGTTTTTCTTGATTTCTACCTTCGCCGATTTCAGCATCACGAAGAGCTCGGGAATTACTTTCGTCATCCCTTGCATACTATGGTTCATCACGAAGTTCTACTAACTTGGTGATGGTGACTAGAGAATTCTGTCAATCACTATTTTATCTGGAAGATTAACTCCCACTTGATTCAAGCGATTGTAGTACCCAGACAATCTGAGCACATGCTCACTAGTTGAGCGATTCTCCTCCATCTTTTAGCTATAGAACTTGTTGGAGACTTCACATCTCTCAACTCGGGTATTTGCTTGACATATTAACTTCAACTCCTGGAACATCTCATATGGTCCATGACGTTCAAAACGTCTTTGAAGTCCCGATTCTAAGCCGTTAAGCATGGTGCACTAAACTATCAAGTAGTCATCATATTGATCTAGCCAAACGTTCATAACGTGTGCATCTGCTCCTGCAATAGGTCTGTCACCTAGCGGTGCATTAAGGACATAATTCTTCTGTGCAGCAATGAGGATAATCCTCAGATCACGGATCCAATCCGCATCTTTGCTACTAACATCTTTCAACATAATTTTCTCTAGGAACATATCAAAAATAAATACAGGGAAGCAACAACGCGAGCCATTGATCTACAACATAATTTGCAAAATACTATCAGGACAAAGTTCATGATAAATTCAAGTTCAATTAATCATATTACTTAAGAACTCCCACTTAGATAGACATCCCTCTAATCCTCTAAGTGATCACGTGATCCATATCAACTAAACCATGTCCGATCATCACGTGAGATGGAGTAGTTTCAATGGTGAACATCACTATGTTGATCATATCTACTATATGATTCACGCTCGACCTTTCGGTCTCCGTGTTCCGAGGCCATATCTGTTATATGCTAGGCTCGTCAAGTTTAACCTGAGTATTCCGCGTGTGCAACTGTTTTGCACCCGTTGTATTTGAACGTAGAGCCTATCACACCCGATCATCACGTGGTGTCTCAGCACGAAGAACTTTCACAACGGTGCATACTCAGGGAGAACACTTATACTTTGATAATTTAGTGAAGGATCATCTTATAATGCTACCGTCAAACAAAGCAAGATAAGATGCATAAAGGATTAACATCACATGCAATCAATATAAGTGATATGATATGGCCATCATGATCTTGTGCTTGTGATCTCCATCTCCGAAGCACCGTGCTTGTGATCTCCATCTCCGAAGCACCGTCATGATCACCATCGTCACCGGCGCGTCACCTTGATCTCCATCGTAGCATCATTGTCGTCTCGCCAACTTATTGCTTTTACGACTATCGCTACGGCTTAGTGATAAAGTAAAACTATTACATGGCGATTGCACCTCATACAATAAAGCGACAACCATATGGCTCCTGCCAGTTGCCGATAACTCGGTTACAAAACATGATCATCTCATACAACACATTATATCACATCATGTCTTGACCATATCACATCACAACATGCCCTGCAAAAACAAGTTAGACGTCCTCTACTTTGTTGTTGCATATTTTACGTGGCTGCTACGGGCTTAGCAAGAACCGTTCTTACCTACGCATCAAAACCACAACGATAGTTTGTCAAGTTGGTGCTGTTTTAACCTTCGCAAGGACTGGGCGTAGCCACACTCGGTTCAACTAAAGTGAGAGAGACAGACACCCGCCGGTCACCTTTAAGCAATGAGTGCTCGCAACGGTGAAACCAGTCTCGCGTAAGCGTACGCGTAATGTCGGTCCGGGCCGCTTCATCTCACAATACCGCTGAACCAAAGTATGACATGCTGGTAAGCAGTATGACTTATATCGCCCACAACTCACTTGTGTTCTACTCGTGCATAGCATCAACGCATAAAACCAGGCTCGGATGCCACTATTGGTGAACGTAGTAATTTCAAAATTTTCCTACGCACACGCAAGATCATGGTGATGCATAGCAACGAGAGGGGAGAGTGTTGTCCACGTACCCTCGTAGACCGACAGCGGAAGCGTTATCACAACGCGGTTGATGTAGTCGTACGTCTTCACGATCTGACCGATCAAGTACCGAACGTACGGCACCTCCGAGTTCTACACACGTTCAGCTCGATGACATCCCTCGAACTCCGATCCAGCCGAGTGTTGAGGGAGAGTTTCGTCAGCACGACGGCGTGGTGACGATGATGATGTTCCACCGACGCAGGACTTCGCCTAAGCTCCACAACGGTATTATCGAGGTGTAATATGGTGGAGGGGGGCACCGCACACGGCTAAGAGATCTCAAGGATCAATTGTTGTGTCTCTAGGGTGCCCCCCTGCCCCCGTATATAAAGGAGCAAGGGGGAGGCAGCCGGCCAAGGGGAGAGGCGCGCCATAGGGGGGAGTCCTACTCCCACCGGGAGTAGGACTCCTCCTTTCCTTATGGGAGTAGGAGAAGGGAAGGGGGAAGGAGAAAGAAGGAAGGGTGCGCCCCCCTTCCCTAGTCCAATTCGGACCAGACCATGGGGAGGGGTGCGGCCACCTTTTGAGGCCTTTCTCTCCTTTCCGTATGGCCCATTAAGGCCCAATACGAATTCCCGTAACTCTCCGGTACTCCGAAAAATACCTGAATCACTCGGAACCTTTCCGTAGTCCGAATATAGTCGTCCAATATATCGATCTTTACGTCTCGACCATTTCGAGACTCCTCGTCATATCCCCGATCTCATCCGGGACTCCGAACTCCTTCGGTACATCAAAACTCAATAAAACTGTCATCGTAACGTTAAGCGTGCGGACCCTACGGGTTCGAGAACTATGTAGACATGACCGAGACACGTCTCCAGTCAATAACCGATAGCGGGACCTGGATGCCCATATTGGCTCCCACATATTCTACGAAGATCTCTATCGGTCAGACCGCATAACAACATACATTGTTCCCTTTGTCACCGGTATGTTACTTGCCCGAGATTTGATCGTCGGTATCTCGATACCTATTTCAATCTCGTTACCGGCAAGTCTTTTTACTCGTTCCATAATACATCATCCCGCAACTAACTCATTAGTCACAATGCTTGCAAGGCTTATAGTGATGTGCATTACCGAGTGGGCCTAGAGATACCTCTCCGACAATCGGAGTGACAAATCCTAATCTCGAAATACGCCAACCCAAGAAGTACCTTTGGAGACACCTGTAGAGCACCTTTATAATCACCCATTTACGTTGTGACGTTTGGTAGCACACAAAGTGTTCCTCCGGTAAACGGGAGTTGCATAATCTCATAGTCATAGGAACATGTATAAGTCATGAAGAAAGCAATAGCAACATACTTAACGATCGGGTGCTAAGCTAACGGAATGGGTCAAGTCAATCACGTCATTCTCCTAATGAGGTGATCCCATTAATCAAATGACAACTCATGTCTATGGCTAGGAAACATAACCATCTTTGATTAACGAGCTAGTCAAGTAGAGGCATACTAGTGACACTCTGTTTATCTATGTATTCACACATGTATTATGTTTCTGGTTAATACAATTCTAGCATGAATAATAAACATTTATCATGATATAAGGAAATATATAATACTTTATTATTGCCTCTAGGGCATATTTCCTTTATTAGCCCCCAAGTACCAAGGGCATAACTTGTTATGTGCTTGGTACTTCAAATATGTACTATCAACTCATTATATATCTGTCTCTTTATGGGCTGAACTGAGCAAGAAAGAAAGACAAACCGCTGATCTGCAGGAGAACCTCAAATCCCAGCAAGCTGAAACCTCCAAAGCCAAGGAAGAGTTAACCAGCGCTCTAGGCGCTATGGAGAAACTTAAAGAGGGCTTCAACAAGGAGCGGGCGGACTGGGAGATTGAAAAATCCGCTTTGATAAAAAGGGCTGAGAACGCAGAAGCAGCTCTTAAACCGGTGGTTGACGAACTGACCGGTGTAAAGCGGCAGATTCATGCCATGACTGCTGCTGTGTTCGGTAAACATCTTTTTCTTAATACGTTCAACATATCTTCCCATGTGTTGTCGGTTTACCGATGTGTACAATGGTGCAGGAACTCGTATTAGCCATCTCGGCTCTGACGTACAGAAGAAATTGAAAGCGGCCTATACTCTGATAGAGCAGCTGTATACCGGTGCACAGCGGATCATCTATACTTCTTCACACAATAATCCTCCTCCCACTTTGATCAAGGATACCTTAGAAAGGTTATCTATGCTTCCTGCCCGGGTAGACGAGCTAAAAAAGTCTGCCGCTAGAACGGGCGCTTTGGCCGCACTAACCCGGGCAAAAGCGTGGGTACCTGACTTTGATCCAATGGAAGCGGCCCAAGGCTATCCCAGTTTGAAGGAAGACGGAACAGAATTTGGCAATGATGATCTCCGAATCATAAACCGGGAAGTATGCCCTTTGGCTTGTCAACTGGTTGAAGAAGCGGATCTCTCATACTATTAGGCGAGTTATGATGATAAGAACAGACGGGTTGCCGCACCAATTCCAGAAGCGCAAAATCTTATCCCACCAATCCGTAAGCACACTTATGCCCCTAACATTGAACTGTCCACGCTTATAAGCGATGAAGCTGTATTCCAAGCCCTAACTGGGATCGACTGGGCAATTGTTGACTTCTAGCCACTGGGTAGAGAGGAGGGAGTTGAACCGGCGCGAGATGATCCGTAGCCGTCAGGCCAGGCTGGTGACCAATCATGAACCGGAGGCCGGTTTAGTCTTCTACATGCTGCAACATGTATTTGACAAAAGAATTATCCTTTTGGGCACTGAGACGCCTTGTACTAGGCTAATTTAAAACACTTGGTCTGTTATGCCTTCGTGCATGTTTATCTGTAACTGATGCTTGTTAATTCGCCATGGTTAAGTTCATAATCCATAGCCATTTATTCAATCTGTTCCTGTGACCTTTAGGCATAATGTTGGCTGATCAACGTTGTAATGAGGGTCATAACCCTACTCTGGAGGATAAGTAACTCCTGTTATATGATGCCGGTTTACAATAAAACCGTTCCGGGTTGTGATAAGCACCGGTTTATTTCATACTGGTGACTTTGAGTAAAAACCAGACCGGGCTGATAGTTTCCGGATTATAATTTGATCGTGTACTGACAACTTGCAGTTGACAGCCTAACCGGGTTGATAAACACCGGTTTAAAAAACATCAAAAATTTTATGAAAAACAAAGAAAACTTAGCAAAAGGCAAATAAAACCGTTGTAGTCGAGGCTTTTCATGGGCTGCCAGGCCCCAAATTCGAGGCTTTTCATGGGCTGCCAGGCCACTGAGTTAAACCATTTTTGCAAAGCCTTTTAAGATGGTCCTCAATCCTTAACCAATCATCGTTTTAACTTGACAAGTTAAGGGTCTTCATTTTAGAGTAACTTGTCAAAGTTCGAAGGGTCATACCAAGTTTACCTGGGCGGAGTGACTTACTTAAATAGGCAGGTTAACCCGGGGTTTTAGGTGTATACACCAGGCTTCCAAGCCATGGCTTGATAGCCTGTTACAAGTGTAGACTCTTAGTTCATTTCGACAGCAAAGAATCCCCAAGTAACTTTGTGAGCTGTGCTCAGTGGGTGCCTATGTTTGAACTGTTGTTTTACAACACTCTCTTTGGCCCCGGATTGATTTGGCTTTGAGCCGATCAAGAGGTGTGACTATGGTTCGGATACGACCAAGCCCTCAAGTGATGTTGTGGCATTGCGCCGATCAAGAGGTGTAGCTATGGTTCGGATACGACCAAGCCCCCAAGTGATGTAATATAAAGCTTTGAGAAGCTAAATCAAGGGGTAAACCGGACGCCGCTTTGTAAGCTCCAGGTAACCACACATGATGTAAGAAAAACAACAGATACCCCGCTTTAGCGTAGGTTCCGGTTTATTATATTGATCATAATATATACAATGTCATAATATGTACATAAGCAGAGCCTATGGCTCAAGTATAGTAGGGCCAAAGATGAGCAATATTCCACGGCCAGTTGGTCTCCTCCTCCGATTTACGTGAGTCTTTGCGCTCTCGAACATCGATTAGGTAGTATGACCTGTTGTGCAGATTCTTGCTGATAAATCGCCGAACGGGCTGCCGCCATGTCACGTTCCTCATCTAATAGGTCAAGAGCTTCCTGCCGTGCCTTCTCGTTGTCAGCTTCAACATATGCCGCTACACGAGGTGAGTCATGACGGATGTCACTAGGAAGAACCGCTTCCGCTCCATAAACCATGAAGAACGGTGTGTTTCCCGTCGATCTGTTGGGTGTGGTATTGATGCTCCATAACACAGAAGGTAACTCCTCAACCCAACAACCCGGCGTCCGTTGCAAAGGAACCATAAGCCGGGGTTTGATGCCTCTCAAGATCTCTTGATTGGCCCTCTCCGCTTGACATTGGACTAGGGGTGAGCCACTGATGAGACGTCAAGCCGGATGTGCTCACGTTGACAGAACTCCTTCATGGCACCCTTTGACAGATTGGTACCATTGTCTGTTATAATGCTGTGTGGAAAGCCAAACCGGAAGATCACCTTTTTGATGAATTGAACCGCCGTGGCTGCGTCACACTTACTAACTGGCTCTGCCTCCACCCATTTCGTGAACTTATCAACCACCACCAAAAGGTGGGTCTTCTTGTGCTTGGACCTCTTGAAAGGCCCAACCATATCCAGCCCCCAAGTTGCAAATGGCCAGGTGATTGGAATCATCCTCAATTCTTGAGCCGGTACATGAGCGCGCCTTGAGAATTTCTAACAGCCATCACATCTTTTGACCAAGTCCTCGGCATCAGCATGAGCTGTCAACCAATAGAAACCGTGACGAAACGCCTTGGCCACCAAAGATTTTGAACCGGCGTGGTGACCACAATCTCCTTCGTGGATCTCACGCAAAATTTCACGGCCTTCCTCAGGAGACACACAGCGTTGAAACGCCCCTGTCACACTGCAATGATGTAACTCTCCATTGATAATAGTTATGGACTTGGACCGCCAGATTATCTGCCTGGCCAAAGTTTCATCCTCTGGTAACTCGCCCCGGTTCATATACGCCAGATATGGAACTGTCCAATCCGGGATAACATGAAGAGCCGCCACCAACCGAGCTTCCGGATCAGGAATAGCCAAATCCTCTTCACCAGGGAGCTTGGCGGACGGATTATGCAGAACATCCAGGAAGACATTAGGTGGAACCGGTTTACGTTGGGAACCCAGGCGGCTTAAAGCGTTCGCCGCTTCATTCTTCCGCCGGTCCACATGATCCACCTGATAACCTTTAAAGTGACCTGCAACAATATCCACCTCACGACGATATGCTGCCATGAGTGGGTCCTTGGAATCCCAAGTGCCGGACACTTGTTGCGCCACCAGATCCGAGTCACCGAAGCACTTAACTCGGCTCAGGTTCATCTCCTTAGCCATCCGAAGACCATGGAGCAAAGCCTCATATTCAGCTGCATTGTTAGTGCAAGGGAACATTAAACGGAGAACATAACAAAACTTATCACCTCGTGGGGAAGTTAATACGACTCCAGCCCCCGAGCCCTCCAATTGCCTGGACCCATCAAAATGAATAGTCCAGTAAGTATGATTCAGCTTCTCTTCTGGAGCTTGTAGCTCTGTCCAATCATTGATGAAATCCACAAGTGCCTGAGATTTGATCGCCGTTCGGGGTATGTATTTCAACCCGTGAGGCCCGAGCTCGATAGCCCACTTAGCAATCCGGCCAGTTGCTTCCCTGTTCTGGATTATATCCCCCAAAGGAGCAGAGCTGACCACCGTGATGGGATGACCTTGGAAATACTACTTAAGCTTCCGGCTTGCCATGAAAACTCCATACACCAATTTCTGCCAATGCGGGTACGTCTGCTTGGACTCAATAAGTACCTCACTGATATAGTAAACCGGCCTCTGAACCAGATATTCCTTCCCTGCCTCCTTGCGCTCCACCACAATAGCCACACTAACAGCCCGAGCGTTAGCTGCCACATATAGCAACAATGGCTCTTTTTCGACCGGAGCAGCAAGAACCGGTGGATTAGCCAGCTGACGCTTTAAGTCCTCAAACGCTTCATTAGCGGCTTCACTCCAGACGAAGTTATCTGTTTTCTTCAGCATCTGATATAAAGGGATGGCCTTCTGCCAAGGCGACTGATAAACCGGCTCAACGCGGCAATCCGGCCTGCCAGGCGTTGAACATCATTGATACACTTCGGTTTGGCCAAGGAGGTGATGGCTTTGATCTTTTCCGGATTAGCTTCAATGCCCCTGTTAGACACCAAGAAACCCAAGAGCTTGCCTGCAGGTACACCAAAGACGCACTTGGCCGGATTAAGCATCATTTTATAAACCCGCAGGTTATCGAAGGTTTCCTTCAAGTCATCAATCAACGTCTCCTTCTTCCTTGATTTCACCACAATATCATCCACATAGGCGTGAACATTGCGGCCGATCTGTTTATGAAGACAATTCTGCACACACCGTTGATAAGTCGCTTGGGCACTCTTGAGCCCAAAGGGCATGGACACATAGCAGAAGGCTCCAAAGGGAGTTATGAAGGCTGTCTTCTCCTGGTCCTTAACTGCCATTTTGATCTGATGATAACCAGAATATGCATCCAAAAAGCTTAAACGCTCGCAACCCGCCGTAGCATCAATAATTTGATCAATACGGGGGAGGGCAAAAGGATCTGCTGGACAAGCTTTGTTGAGATCTGTGTAGTCCACACACATACGCCAAGTGCCGTTCTTCTTAAGGACCAGCATCGGATTAGCCAACCACTCAGGATGGAATACTTCAACGATAAATCCAGCCGCCAAGAGCCTGGCTACTTCTTCTCCAATAGCCTTGCGTCTTTCTTCATTGAACCGGCGGAGAAACTGCTTGACCGGTTTATACTTGGGATCAACATTGAGAGTGTGCTCAGCGAGTTCTCTTGGTACACCTGGCATGTCAGAAGGCTTCCACGCAAAGATGTCCCAATTCTCACGGATGAACTCGATGAGCGCGCTTTCCTATTTCGGATCCAAGTTAGCGCTGATGCTAAACTGCTTGGACGAATCGCCAGGCACGAAGTCAACAAGCTTAGTCTCATCAGTCGATTTAAACTTCAGGGCCGGATCATGCTCTGTAGTTGGTTTCTTCAATGAAGTCATATCTGCTGGATCAACATTGTCTTTATAAAACTTCAACTCTTCTGTTGCACAAACCGACTCAGCATGAGCCGCATCACCTTCTTCATACTCCAGAGCGATCTTGCGACTCCCATGCACGGTTATAGTTCCTGTGTGACCCGACATCTTGAGCTGCACATAGACATAACAAGGCCATGCCATAAACTTAGCATCAGCTGGCCGTCCAAACAGGACATGATACGGGCTTTTGATTTTCACCACTTCAAAGGTCAAAGTTTCTGATCTTGAGTCATGCTCATCTCCAAAAGCCACCTCCAGAGCTATCTTACCAACAGGATATGTCGCCTTACCAGGCACCACACCATGGAACACCGTATTGGACGGTTTAAGATTTTTATCTGTTAACCCCATGCGACGGAAAGTTTCATAATAAAGGATATTGATACTACTCCCTCCATCCATGAGTACCTTAGTAAACTTATAACCTCCCACCTGAGGTGCCACCACTAGTGCCAGATGACCCGGATTGTCAACTCGGGGCGGATGATCTTCTCTACTCCACACAATCGACTGCTCGGACCAGCGCAAATAACGGGGCACCGCTGGTTCAACGGTATTCACTGCCCTTTTATGAAGCTTCTGATTGCGCTTGTCCAGGCTAGTAGTGAAGACATGATACTGTCCGCTATTCAACTGCTTCGGGTTGCTCTGGTAACCCGACTGCTGCTGCTGTTGCTGATTCCCCTGATTGTTATAACCACCTTGGTTGCCCTGATTGCCTTGATTGCCATGCCCGCTCTAGTTACCGTGAAAACCTGAACCGGAACTGCCTCCACCATAACCCGGCCCATGAGACCCGGGGCCTGAACCGCCACCCGGTCCATGATCATACCGGAAAGAATTAGAATTTTTGAACTCTTGCATGATGTAGCAATCTTTCCAGAGGTGCGTGGACGGATTTTCCTTTGTCCCACGTTTTGGGCAAGGCTGGTTCAACAGATAAGACATGCGGTCCGGGTTAGGACTTGGTCCTCCATCGCGCTGGGGCGGTTTACCCTTACGCCGTTGGCCCTTGTCCTGCGTGCTGGTATTAGCCACAAAGTCTAAGCCGTGGTCCGCTTTACGCTTGCCGCCGTTTCCATGACCGGCCGGGTTGTGGTGCTGGCCCTTGGTGTTGCCGCTCCGTTTTCCCTTCCCTGTCTTATCATCATCAGACTCGGGATCCTTGGTACTATCAGAGTCGGCATACTTCACCAGAGCAGCCATGAGGGTTCCCATGTCATTACAATGATGTTTGAGCCGTCCCAACTTTAACTTCAGGGGTTCAAACCGGCAATTGCCTTCCAATGTTAAAACTGCGGTATCAGCGTTGATGCGGTCCGATGAATGCAAAATTTCCGAAACCCGGCGCACCCAACGGGCTGTAGACTCTCCTTCCTCCTGGACACAGGCAGCTAAGTCCACAATTGACATGGGCTACTTGCATGTATCCTTGAAATTCTGGATAAACCGGGCTCTCAACTCGGCCCATGACCTGATAGAATTAGCCGGTAAGCTCTTTAGCCAAGTGCGGGCCGTCCCTTCTAGCATCATGGTGAAGTATTTCGCACACGCCGCATCATCCACATCCAGCATCTCCATGGCCATCTCATAGCTTTCGACCCATGTCTCAGGGGATAAATCGGCGGTGTAATTCGGCACCTTGCGCGGGCCTTTGAAATCCTTGGGCAGGCGCACATTGTGCAACGCTGGGACGAGACACGGCACTCCCAAAGAACTAGAAGTAACTCCTGGTTCCACCGACGTGGTTGGACGAACTAGAGTAAGCTGACGGGCTTCATGTTGCGCCGCTAGCTCGGCCTCTCTGCGTACCCGAGCCTGGTCCACCACCTCCTGAGCATCACCAGCACCACCCGCCGGGTTATTGCCACGGGGCGGATCACGGTTCCGCGTGTTGCTTGACACTGTCGGTTCATCCATACGCCTGCTGTAACTCCGGCTTGGATGGGGAGTGGAATGAATCCGATCGCGACTATATGAATAAGCCTCCTGTTGAACCAAGGCTGTCTGAAGAAGCTCCTTAACCCGACGCGTCTCGACCGCCGCCGGAGAATCGCCTTCGATCGGGATGGCCGCCAGCCGTGAAGCGGCTGCAACAATATTGTCCATCGGGTTAGAGTAATGACCCGGTGGCGTTGGGACATGCGATGTTACAATGTTGTTCTGACGAGGTGGATCCACCAAACGTGGCTGAACCGGTGCCCCCGCTCCAGGTGCCTCCGCCCGGTTTACCACCGGCGGATTACTGGTCCCTGCTCCTGGGGTGTTAAAGAGGTTTCTAGCGTCATAAACCAGTGGCAGGCGAGATCGGTACCTCCTCTTCAGGACTTCGTTCGACGCACTCTGATCCAGCATAATCCGGTAAGCCTGTGCATCCAAAGCGGCCCGCTCCGCGGCCATCCTGGTATCCTCAGCTGCTAAGTCGGCTTTGGCCTGGGTGATCTGATCTTTCACCTTTGCGATTTCTGCATTGTGTGCATCCTGATCCGCGGGGTTAACTTCCGCCATCAGCGTTGCCAATGCGTCAAACAAATCAGATAGAATCCGAGCCGGCGGTCGCACAGGGCCTCCTGACCCAGCCGCTGCCGATCCGTAAATCATCGCCGCTGCGATCGAAGAGTGGAGCGCCGGTTGCGTACCGGCCATGAAGATCGCAACCCGGTTTGGTAGATCAAAGAGGTCCGGAATACTGTCGCCATCGGAACAGCCCCCAATCCGGCCATCTTGCAACTGATACAGTGACTCGGTCTCTCCGGTTGATGACTCGTTGCCGAAATAAACGACGGTTTCACCACCAGATTCTGATCTATCCTCAGATTCCCCTCCGTGGATGACTCCCACGAAGGCACGCTTCGTGACAGGCTTGACCCGGGCAGATCTCGCACGCTGAGCCGTTTCAACGAGGTCGGTGCAGATGTCCGGCTCAGGACCCGGTTCGTCGATCTTGCCAATGAAAACGTGTATGCCACCAAAGGGGACCCGGTACCCGTACTCGATTGAGCCGGCCTCGGGCCCCAGCCTGCATCGTCGATGTAGAGCTTGCCGCGACGACTCTTGGTCATCCAGCCCACAGCGTAACCCTTGAGTCCTTCGAAGCTGCCCTCCAAGAACTTGAAACCATCGTGCGATAGCCCCACGGTGGGTGCCAACTACCGTGGGTTTGTCACGGCAGATGTCCTCGTGAAAGGACTTAGTCGTGGAGCCATCGCTACGGGTTAGCTTAAAGGGGTTAAAATGGACAAGGGACACGAGAGTTTTATACTAGTTCGGCCCCTTACGATGAAGGTAAAAGCCTACGTCTAGTTGTGATGGAATTGCTGGGGTTTCGATGATCAGGGAGCGAATACGCTTTGCCTGAGTCTCGAATTGTTGTCTGTCCTCCTTGAACCGCCGCCGGGTCGTCCCCTTATATACATGGGTTGACGCCCGTCAGTTTACAGAATCCCGAGGCCGGCTCATAAACGTGTCCGGCTCGGCCTCTGCTCTTTCTATCTTACAACACAAGTTTACATATTAATACCGGTTTATGTCTACAGGCCTTAAACCGGCTTTGGGCCCTGGGCCTTCATAAACGTCACCGTCTGTCTTCATGGGCTTCAGATATAATGAACTACTTATGGGGTTAACCCGGCCTCTCCTGGCCGGTTTACACCCAGTGGTAATATCCCCAACAACTACCGTTGTGTTGTTTTTTGTGCAGAAATGAAAGTTCTCCAAATGAGCTGAAACCTTTTGACGATTTTTTTGGAACAAAAGAGACCCCCGAAGCTTCGTGGAAGGACCAGAAGGTGAAGGAGTAGGGCACAAGACACCGGGAGGCGCCTGGGCCCTTGCCCGTGCCCCGGTGGGTTGTGCTCACCTCGAGGCCCATTTTCGTGTGAAACCGACGCCAAAAAATCCTATAAATAGAGAAACCATCAGAAATAGCCCTAGATCAGAAGTTCTGCCGCTGCAAGGCCTTTGTATCCACTGATAACCCACAAGTATAGGGGATCGCAACAGTTTTTGAGGGTAGAGTATTCAACCCAAATTTATTGATTCGACACAAGGGGAGCCAAAGAATATTCTCAAGTATTAGCAGCTGAGTTGTCAATTCAACCACACCTAGAAACTTAATATCTGCAGCAAAGTGTTTAGTAGCAAAGTAATATGATAGTAATGGTAACAGTGGCAAAGGTAACGGTAGCAATAGCAATATTTTTGGGTTTTGTAGTGATTGTAACAATAGCAACGGAAAAGTAAATAAGCGAAGAACAGTATGTGAAAAGCTCGTAGGCATTGGATCGGTGATGGATAATTATGTCGGATGCGGTTCATCATGTAACAGTCATAACATAGGGTGACACAGAACTAGCTCCAATTCATCAATGTAATGTAGGCATGTATTCTGAATATATTCATACCTGCTTATGGAAAAGAACTTGCATGACATCTTTTGTCCTACCCTCCCGTGGCAGCGGGGTCCTATTGGAAACTAAGGGATATTAAGGCCTCCTTTTAATAGAGTACCGGAACAAAGCATTAACACATAGTGAATACATGAACTCCTCAAACTACGGTCATCACTGGGAGTGGTCCCAATTATTGTCACTTCGGGGTTGCCGGATCATAACACAAAGTAGGTGACTATAGACTTGCAAGATAGGATCAAGAACTCACATATATTCATGAAAACATAATAGGTTCAGATCTGAAATCATGGCACTCGGGCCCTAGTGACAAGCATTAAGCATAGCAAAGTCATAGCGACATCAATCTCAGAACATAGTGGATACTAGGGATCAAACCCTAACAAAACTAACTCGATTACATGATAGATCTCATCCAACCCATCACCATCCAGCAAGCCTACGATGGAATTACTCACGCACGGTGGTGAGCGTCATGAAATTGGTGATTGAGGATGGTTGATGATGACGACGGCGACGAATCCCCCTCTCCGGAGCCCCGAACGGACTCCAGATCAGCCCTCCCGAGAGAGTTTAGGGCTTGGCGGCGGCTCCGTATCGTAAAACGCGATGAATCCTTCTCTCTGATTTTTTCTCCCCGAACGCGAATATATGGAGTTGGAGTTGAGGTCGGTGGAGCACCAGGGGGCCCATGAGGCAGGGGGCGCGCCCGGGGGGGCAGGCGCGCCCCCCACCCTCGTGGACAGGGTGTGGGCCCCCTGGCCTTGATTCTTTCGCCTGTATTTTTTATATTTTCCAAAAATAATCTCCGTGGAGTTTCAGGTCATTCCGAGAACGTTTGTTTCTGCACATAGATAACACCATGGAAATTCTGCTGAAAACAGCGTCAGTCCGGGTTAGTTCCATTCAAATCATGCAAGTTAGAGTCCAAAACAAGGGCAAAAGTGTTTGGAAAAGTAGATACGACGGAGACGTATCAACTCCCCCAAGCTTAAACCTTTGCTTGTCCTCAAGCAATTTAGTTGATAAACTGAAGGTGATAAAGAAAAACTTTTACAAACTCTGTTTGCTCTTGTTGTTGTAAATATGTAAAGCCAGCATTCAAGTTGTCAGCAAAGATTATGACTAACCATATTCACAATAACACTTAGGTCTCATGTTTACTCATATCAATGACATAATCAACTAGCGAGCAATAATAATAAACCTCGGATGACAACACTTTCTCAAAACAATCATAATATGATATAACAAGATGGTATCTCGCTAGCCCTTTATGAGACCGCGAAACATAAATGCAGAGCACCTTTAAAGATCAAGGACTGACTAGACATTGTAATTCATGGTAAAAGAGATCCAATCATAGTCATACCCAATATAAATTAATAGTAATGGATGCAAATGACAGCAGTGCTCTCTAACTGGTGCTTTTTAATAAGAGGGTGATGACTCAACATAAAAGTAAATAGATAGGCCCTTCGCAGAGGGAAGCAGGGATTTGCAGAGGTGCCAGAGCTCGATTTTGAAATAGAGATAAATAATATTTTGAGCGGTATACTTTCATTGTCAACATAACAACCGAGAGATGGCGATATCTTCCATGCTACACACATTATAGGCGGTTCCCAAACAGAATGGTAAAGTTTATACTCCCCACCACCAACAAGCATCAATCCATGACTTGCTTGAAACAACGAGTGCCTCCAACTAGCAACAGCCCTGGGGGAGTTTTGTTTGCAATTATTTTGATTTAGTTTGCATAAAGCATGGGACTGGGCATCCCAGTGACCAGCCATGTTCTCGTGAATGATGAGCGGAGTCCACTCATCTTGAGAATAACCCACCTAGCATGGAAGATATAGACAACCCTAGTTGATACATGAGCTATTCGAGCATACAAAACAGAATTTCATTTGAAGGTTTAGAGTTTGGCACATACAAATTTACTTGGAACGGCAGGTAAATACTGCATATAGGAAGGTATGGTGGACTCATATGGAATAACTTTGGGGTTTAAGGGATTGGATGCACAAGCAGTATTCCCGCTTAGTACAAGTGAAGGCTAGCAAAAGACTTGGAAGCGACCAGCTAGAGAGCGATGACAGTCATGAACATGCATTACAATTAATTAACATTGAGTGCAAGCATGAGTAGGATATAATCCACCATGAACATAAATATCGTGAAGGCTATGTTGATTTTGTTTCAACTACATGCGTGAACATGTGCCAAGTCAAGTCACTTAAATCATTCAAAGGAGGATACCACCCCACTATACCACATCACAACCATTTTAATAGCATGTTGGCACGCAAGGTAAACCATTATAAACTCCTAGCTAATTAAGCATGGCATAAGCAACTATGATCCCTAATTGTCATTGCAAACATGTTTATTCATAATAGGCTGAATCAGGAACGATGAACTAGTCATATTTACAAAAACAAGAAAGGTCGAGTTCATACCAGCTTCTCTCATCTCAATCAGTCCATCATATATCATCATTATTGCCTTTCACTTGCACGACCGAACGGTGTGAAAAATGATAATAGTGCACGTGCATTGGACTAAGCTGGAATCTGCAAGCATTCAATAAACTGGAGAAGACAAGGCAATATGGGCTCTTGGTTAAATTAACAATAATGCATATAAGAGCCACTTCAACAATTTAATTATGGTCTTCTCCTATCAACCCCCAAAGAAAAGAAAAGAAATAAAACTATTTACACAGGAAAGCTCCCAACAAGCAAAAGAAGAACGGTAAATCTTTTTGGGTTTTCTTTTAATTATTACTACTACAAGCATGAAAAGTAAACTAGCTAAAAGCTACAACAATTTTTTTGGTTTTTCTTAAGGTTTTTCTAACACACAAGAAGAAGACTAAAAAGAAAATAAACTAGCATGGATAGTACAATGAAAGAGTATGAGCACCGACAACTGGAATGAGTGTGTGAACATGAATGTAATGTCGGTGAGAAATACGTACTCCCCCAAGCTTAGGCTTTTGGCCTAAGTTGGTCTATGGCCACGGATGGCCTGGCGGATATCCAAAATTATAGTTGGGGTCGTACTGCGAAGATGAGGACTCCGATTGCCACTGGTTGGCAATCATCTCCAGATCCCACTGGTAATTAGACTGTCATGGAGGATCAAATTGTGGCTCCGGCTCTAGCTCTGTGGCTGATGTGTTGGGGAACGTAGTAATTTCAAAAAAAATTCCTACGCACACGCAAGATCATGGTGATGCATAGCAACGAGAGGGGAGAGTGTTGTCCACGTACCCTCGTAGACCGAAAGCGGAAGCGTTAACACAACGCGGTTGATGTAGTCGTACGTCTTCACGATCCGACCGATCAAGTACCGAACGTACGGCACCTCCGAGTTCAGCACACGTTCAGCTCGATGACGTCCCTCAAACTCCGATCCAGCCGAGCTTTGAGGGAGAGTTCCGTCAGCACGACGGCGTGGTGACGATGATGATGTTCTACCGACGCAGGGCTTCGCCTAAGCACCGCTACAATATTATCGAGGTGAATTAAGGTGGAGGGGGGCACCGCACACGACTAAGAGATCAAGAGATCAATTGTTGTGTCTCTGTGGTGCCCTCCTTCCCCCGTATATAAAGAAGCAAGGGGGGAGGCGGCCGGCCTAGGAGGAGGGCGCGCCAAGGGGGGAGTCCTACTCCCACCGGGAGTAGGACTCCTCCTTTCCTTGTTGGAATAGGAGAAGGGAAGGGAGAAGGAGAAAGAAGGAAGGGAGCGCCCCCCTCCCAAGTCTAATTCGGACTAGTCCATGGGGAGGGGTGCGGCCACCCTTTGGGGTCTTTCTCTCCTTTCCCGTATGGCCCATTAAGGCCCAATACGAATTCCCGTAACTCTCCGGTACTCCGAAAAATACCCGAATCACTCGGAACCTTTCCGAAGTCCGAATATAGTCGTCCAATATATCGATCTTTACGTCTCGGCTATTTTGAGACTCCTCGCCATGTCCCCGATCTCATCCAGGACTCCGAACTCCTTCAGTACATCAAAACACATAAACTCATAATATAACCGTCATCATAACGTTAAGCGTGCGGACCCTACGGGTTCGAGAACTATGTAGACATGACCGAGACACCTCTCCGGTTAATAACCAATAGCGGAACCTGGATGCTCATATTGGCTCCCACATATTCTACGAAGATCTTTATCGGTCAGACCGCATAACAACATACGTTGTTCCCTTTGTCATCGGCATGTTACTTGCCCGAGATTCGATCGTCGGTACCTTAATACCTAGTTCAATCTCGTTACCGGCAAGTCTCTTTACTCGTTCCGTAATACATCATCCCGCAACTAACTCATTAGTTACAATGCTTGCAAGGCTTATAGTGATGTGCATTACTGAGTGGGCCCAGAGATACCTCTCCGACAATCGGAGTGACAAATCCTAATCTCGAAATACGCCAACCCAACAAGTACCTTTGGAGACACCTGTAGAGCACCTTTATAATCACCCAGTTACATTGTGACGTTTGGTAGCACACAAAGTGTTCCTCCGGTAAACGGGAGTTGCATAATCTCATAGTCATAGGAACATGTATAAGTCATGAAGAAAGCAATAGCAACATACTAAATGATCGAGTGCTAAGCTAACGGAATGGGTCAAGTCAATCACATCATTCTCCTAATGATGTGATCTCGTTAATCAAATGACAACTCATGTCTATGGCTAGGAAACATAACCATCTTTGATCAACGAGCTAGTCAAGTAGAGGCATACTAGTGACACTCTGTTTGTCTATGTATTCACACATGTATCAAGTTTCCAGTTAATACAATTCTAGCATGAATTATAAACATTTATCATGATATAAGGAAATAAATAATAACTTTATTATTGCCTCTAGGGCATATTTCCTTCAGTCTCCCACTTGCACTAGAGTCAATAATCTAGTTCACATCGCCATGTGATTTAACATCAATAGTTCACATCACCATATGATTAACACCCATAGTTCACATCTTCATGTGACCAACACCCAAAGGGTTTACTAGAGTCAGTAATCTAGTTCACATCGCTTATGTGTTTAACACCCAAAGAGTACTAAGGTATGATCATGTTTTGTTTGTGAGATAATTTTAGTCAACGGGTCTGTCACATTCAGATCCATAAGTATTTTGCAAATTTCTATGTCTACAATGCTCTGCACGGAGCTACTCTAGCTAATTGCTCCCTCTTTCAATATGTATCTAGACCGAGACTTAGAGTCATCTAGATTAGTGTCAAAACTTGCATCGACGTAACCCTTTACGACGAACCTTTTGTCACTTCCATAATCGAGAAACATATCCTTATTCCAGTAAGGATAATTTTGACCACTGTCCAGTGATCTACTCCTAGATCACTATTGTACTCCCTTGCCAAAATCAGTGTAGGGTATACAATAGATCTGGTACACAGCATGGCATACTTTATAGAACCTATGGCCGAGGCATAGGGAATGACTTTCATTCTTTTTCTATCTTCTGCCGTGGTCGGGCTTTGAGTCTTACTCAATTTCACACCTTGTAACACAGGCAAGAAACTCTTTCTTTGACTGTTCCTATTTTGAACTACTTCAAAATCTTATTAAGGTATGTACTCATTGAAAAAACTTATCAAGCGTCTTGATCTATCTCTATAGATCTTGATGCTCAATATGTAAGCACCTTCACCGAGGTCTTTCTTTGAAAAACTCCTTTCAAAACACTCCTTTATGCTTTGCAGAATAATTCGACATTATTTCCGATCAACAATATGTCATTCACATATACTTATCAGAAATGCTGTAGTGCTCCTACTCACTTTCTTGTAAATACAGGCTTCACTGGAAGTCTGTATAAAACTATATGCTTTGATCAACTTATCAAAGCGTATATTCCAACTCCGAGATGCTTGCACCAGTCCATAGATGGATCGCTGGAGTTTGCATATTTTGTTAGTACCTTTAGGATTGACAAAACCTTCTGGTTGCATCATATACAACTCTTCTTTAATGAATCCATTAAGGAATGCAGTTTTGTTTATCCATTTGCCAGATTTCATAAATTGGTTGAAAAATTGAATATGTGTCCTTGGCTGCATGTTTAGGTCCCATCCAAGAAATGGGAATGAATTTCAAACACCAGGGCACTGTTGATTGCCGGCAAAACGTTGAGATACCTGGTTTTTAAATTCTAGTAAATCCAAAACTCGTCTGAAATTCATGAAACTTGGCATGGTATCATGGAGCGGCATCAACATGTCGTGGTAAATTTTTTGTCCCATTTGGGGCAGGTTTGGTAATAAGCTTCTCACAAACCGGAGCTTCTCACAACAAGCCTGGTGGTTTCAGTAGGGAACGTGCCACCTTTGGGGACGAAACGATATTCATTGCGTCTTATTGCTTTCAAAAAAATTCTCGTGTCAACATAGAACAACAGGAGTGTTGTGTCAATTTTTGGGATTTTTCGGGGTTCGTTTGGACATTTTTATACATTAACTGGGTTTTCTAGGCATTTTATGTGCATAATTCAAATTAGAAATACATCCACATGCTCCAGTGCATATAAATTGGTTGAAAAATCAAATGTGTGTCCTTGGGTGCATGCTTAGGTCCCATCCAAGAAATGGGAATGAATTTCAAACACCAGGGCACTGTTGATTGCCGGCAAAATGTTGAGATACCTGGTTTTTAAATTCTAGTAAATCCAAAACTCGTCTGAAATTCATGAAACTTGGGATGGTATCATGGAGCGGCATCAACATGTCGTGGTAAATTTTTTGTCCCATTTGGGGCAGGTTTGGTAATAAGCTTCTCACAAACCGGAGCTTCTCACAACAAGCCTGGTGGTTTCAGTAGGGAACGTGCCACCTTTGGGGACGAAACGATATTCATTGCGTCTTATTGCTTTCAAAAAAATTCTCGTGTCAACATAGAACAACAGGAGTGTTGTGTCAATTTTTGGGATTTTTCGGGGTTCGTTTGGCAATTTTTATGCACTAATTGAGTTTTCAATGCATTTATGTGCATAATTCAAATTTGAACTACATGCACATGCTCTAATGCATATAAATTGGTTGCAAATTCAAATTTGTGCCCTTGGTTGCATGCTTAGGTCCCATGCAAGAAATGGGAATGAATGTCAAACACCCAGCCATGGTCACTCGGCCGCAAACATTGAGATACCTGGTTTTTAAATTTTAGTAAATCCAAAGCTTGTCTGAAATTCATAAAACTTGGCATGCTATCATGGAGCAGCATGAACATGCCGTGGTAAATTTTTTGTCCCATTTGGGGCAGGTTTGGGGATATGCTTCTCACAAACCAGAGCTTCTCACAACAAGTGTGATGGTTTCGGTAGGGAACGTCCCACCTTTGGGGACGAAACGATATCCATTGCCTCTTATTGCTTTCAAAATTTTCTCATGTCAACATAGAACAACAGGAGTGTTGTGTCAATTTTTGGGATTTTTGGGGTTCGTTTGGACATTTTTATGCATTAATTGAGTTTTGAATGCATTTATGTGCATAATTCAAATTTGAACTACATGCACATGCTCTAATAAATCCAAAATTCGTCTGAAATTCATGAAACTTTGCATGCTATCATGGAATGGCACCCGACATGCTATGGTATTTTTTGTGTCCATTTTGAGAGAAGGCGCACTCGAATAACAGCCAACAAAGGCATTTTGAAAAAATAGCTGCCACTTTAATATCTCAAACGTTTGTATAATTCAAATCGTGTGCATTCTGTTAACCATTCATGTGATGCCACGTGTCTTCGTTTTAATGGCTATAGGAGGTGCCGTGCGGACAGCTGCTTGACCTTGACTGAACGGGAGGCGTGCGAGAGGAGTCCGGTGCGCAGGCTGACCGAGAGGCGTGCAAGCTGTCCTCCAATGCATAGGCTCATCGGGAAGCGTGCGAGTTGTCCGCTGCGCAGGCTCACTGGGAAGTGAGCCCTTTGACTTCCATGGCCACCCGCCTTCCTCTCCATTAATGGCGCCCGAGCCGCTGTTTAATACGGGTGGCCTTACTATTCGCCTCCCATTCCCCTCCCTCCGGCAGACCTCCACCAACGCCATGGCGCAGAATGATCATCTGTCACTAGTCTTCAAGTTTGGTGAAGTCGACTCCGAGCCGGAGGAGATAGAAAATAAGGAGGAATGGGGCCTCATGGACATGGCCCAGAACAAGCTGGCCGCGGCGGTTGCTGCTCCCGCTCCCGTCCCAGCTCCCAGCCCCACGCCCACGCCAGCGACCATCCTCGTAGCATTGACGGGCTGGTCACTGAGCACTATCGCAGAGCTGGAAGCCGCGGGCGTCAGTGAGGTCTCCGCGGACCCACGTGAGCTCATGTACATGCCAGCGCCAGCGCCCCTGCCCGTGTCCGTGTGCGCCCCTCCACCCACCGTGGCGCCGGCCCCCGTGCGTTTGGCTGCACCCGCCGCGCCCGTGCCCCTGCCCGTGCGCGCCCCTCCACCCATTGCGGCGCCAGTCCCCGTGCATTTGGCTGCACCCGCCATGCTCGTGCCCGTGCGCGCACCCCCCCTCAGCGGCATGGGACGCTACCATCGACCGCTACCTCCCAGCGGCGCCAGTTGCCGTCCTCCCGCGCCCCGCCCGTCGATCGCGCGACAATATGATGTTTGATTTAAAAGTGAAGAACATTTTGTGCTACCTTGAAGACTTCAACAACGGCGTCCCGGAGGACGGCAACAACAACGACGGCACGGCACGCCGCCTCCGCCACCGCCGGAAATAATTTTTTTGGGGTTTAATACTGTATCTCGAATTCTCGATCATATGAATATAAATTTGTAGTGTGGCTGAATGAAAGATATGGTTTGAACGAACTTGCATTTTTCTCTCTTAATGTACAGACTTATCAAACGATTTTCCTTTGAAAAAAATGTCAATGGTTTTTAAATATAAAACACTCATCACAAACGTTTTAGTTAGAACACCCGTATGCAAAGCGACAGCTTCCCCAGGAAGCCAAGGGAAAATGTGTCGAGCAAGATTTTTGCAGCTCTTGATTGCAAACGTTTTAGATAGAACACCCGTATGCAAAGTGAGAGCTATGGTCTTCGTTCGCAGTGCAGGATTTGTGCATCCCTTCAACGCAAACGGTTGTTTTGGTTGACCCGTGTGCACCCACGTAGAAACAATTGGGTAAGATTTGCATCTGTCATATTGGGTATGTTGCCATTTGTCAAACTGGAAAGATTGACATTTGTTTATCTAGTAACATTGCCATTTGTCAACCTTGTAACACTGCGATTTTTCAAAATATGTAGCTAAAAATCACTAGCACTATCTAATTTTGCAACTAAAATCACTAGCACTGTTCATATGGACAGCACTAGCAGGCGTGAGTTGATGGACACATATGCAAATGTACCATTGATTACATACAACAAGTCATCAACCCACAACGACAACGAGGATACATGTTGGATTATAGATCATTTCCAACAAAACATTCTAGTAAAGTAAAAAATTTCTCACACAACAAATAAGAAAGCGATGAAATGAACTTCAGCTCAACCACTCGTCGGCGTTGGAAATGCTTGCTTTGAACCAGAAGTGATTCTCTGGGAAGGGCCAGCTACTGTCAATCTCGAGACCAACGCAGGACTGATCATCCAGGCTGAAGCGGCCTATTTCAATACCCATATTGTGATAGCCATGGTAGGGAAGCATAGCAATGTCCGAGGTATAGATACAGTTGCTTCTCATAAATGGTAGTAATGTTGTGTCAATAGCAGCTGGATTGCCTTTCACCATCATTGGATAGTTTTGTCC
This sequence comes from Triticum aestivum, assembly GCF_018294505.1. Classification (NCBI taxonomy): domain Eukaryota; kingdom Viridiplantae; phylum Streptophyta; class Magnoliopsida; order Poales; family Poaceae; genus Triticum; species Triticum aestivum. The sequence goes on along the minus strand of NC_057808.1, from coordinate 37,430,548 downwards.
AAGGAAGAGCGAGTTTTTTCCAAGACTATCAATACTGAACCAAGGAGAAGGTGTTGGTGCTAGCACACTAGTATCCATCCCGAATACCCTGCAACGGATGTTGGAATAGGTCCGGAGAGTGCAACCATGCGAGACAATGCCTGCTTCCTTACTAACATCAGCAGTGCCCTGTATACAGACAAGAAGAGGTGATCCATCGGAATAAGTTGCCAGGCGCCACTGAGTATATGGGTCCTGCTTGTCCTCATGCTCATGATCATCACCATCGTCATCTCCCCCTTGGTTATAAAAATTTTCAAGTATAGGTGGTGGAATGTTCACAGGACCTTGGAAACACAAGAAGGTTAATTAGTAAAGAGAAACTATCTAGCTAACCCGCATGCATGTGGATGAAACAATTATAATAACGCTGGAAAACAAACGTACCAAAACCATAAGGATTCCATGCAAAAACAGTGCCACGAGTGGTGGCAGCAAACACAAGACCCTCGTATTGAATTGCATCATAGTACACATCCGTGTACAAAAATTGATTTTTGAGCAATATCCATCGAGTCGTGGAAGCAAGGACGGCAACAAGCTTGTCGAAGATAGCAACAACTTCATAGTTCATGTAATTCCAAGAGCGGTTGGGAACTCAACAAATTGCTATCTTCCATAGATGACAGTCACCATGATCGTATTTGAACATACGTAGAATACCGGTGTGCTCAACTTTAGGGTAATCTGAGATTTTTGGAAGTGGAAACCGGCGACGAGTGTACACATTCACAAGTTCCCACTCACAATTGTGCCCAATATAAACAACCCAATCTCCATTTGCGCCCGCCCAAGCCTTACGCTCAAGCGATGGCATCTTAACATCACAGGTATCATTATCAAGCGGCATCAACTTGCACAAGGCGAGGCTTCCGTCGTCCCCGCACCAGTGATCAGGGTCACGGCAAAGAAGATAGGGGAGATCAAACCGCTCCTGGACCCTTTGGTTGCTTGTAATGATGTTATTACTTGAGTCGAGAATGGTCTTGAATGAACCTGCCATGCTAGCCGAGGTGATGACGTCCCGATCAATGAGTTCCTCCACCACGTCATCTTTCAGATCGGGGCAAGAATAACGGGGTCGTTTTCGGCTTGTTCCCTCCATGGAGAAGACGATCGAACAATGGTAGAAGGAAAGGGTGAAGGCAAATGGAGGGAGGAAGAGCGTGCAACAGGAGTTCCAAATCAAGAGGGAAAGGCGAAGAGGCGGTGGACGGTTGCCACGGTACAAGAAGAGGATAGTGGGGAGCGAACGGTGGCCACAGAGGTCACACACTGACGACAAGGCCGAGTGAACCGCATCCCGTATATCGCACACACCTTGATCTGGCTGGCCGTTTTTTGTGTTTCCTAATCACAAATAGTTCATCCGAGTGAACTGTATGCTGTATATCGCACACGCCTTCATCTGCCTGCCCGTTTCCTTTGTGTTGCCTAATAACAAACAGTTCATCTGAGTGAACCATATGCTGTATATTGCACATGCCTTCATCTGGCTAACTGTTTCTTTTGTGTTGCCTAATCACAAACAGTTCATCTGAGTGAACCGTATGCTGTATATCGCACACGCTTCATCTGGCTGCCCGTTTCTTTTGTGTTGCCTCATCGCAAACAATTAATTGAACTGAACAGTATGCCTTGCATCGCACACGCAACTAAAATATGAACCGTGTTTGATGCATCCGTCATCGCAAACGTTTTGCACCTTTTTTGACGGGTTTTTTACACCACGTTTGCGATTATTGCATCGCACACAGTTTCGTCGAAGGGTCTCTGATCGTAGTGTCACGTTAGCGGCAACCTGCAGTAGTGGTTACATGCATTATACAACCAGCAAAAAAATTTAATTGGACATAACATGGATTCATAGCTTTGAATAGCATTTGTATAGTAAAACGGGACAAGACTCTCTCTTTGTGTGGTGTGAATAGTTTTATTTTTTTTTTTCATTTTTTTCGTTGAGGGAAGTGCGAATTGATTTGGTACGTACAAGTACAATATTACACGTTAGGCTTGTCCCTAAAATTCAACCCGCGCCTTGTTATATCCCGAAAATTCAGATAACGTGCTCCCAAAACTCGCGCCTTCACAACCCGCGCCTTGCTATCCCGAAATTACAACGCGCGTGAAAACTTCCTCCAGCTGCCAAATCCCGACACGCGAAATCCCCCTTCTAACCCTGAGCCGAAAGGGCCGCTAGTTCAAATCGGTGGGCGTAATTTTGTAACACACCCTACATTTTGGACAAGCGCGTCCCTAAGTCATGGTTTCCCCCTCCCATCGCCTCCTTTCCGCCATTCAAAATCCTAGGCCGCCATAACCTCTCTGCTCTAGCCGCGAAACCCCACCGTCCTCCGTTTGCCACCTCACCGCTGCCAAGCCGGAGCCTCTTCCCCGACGACGTCGTTCACCGCAATAGCTCGACGTCCTTCATCCACCTCCCTGGATGAGGATTCGTCGTCCATCTTGTCATCCCGCCGGTTCAGCCGCCCCGTCCTCCACCTCCAAGGAGCCGCTTCGATGATCGCCTCGTCTATCGCGGATGCTCCATCCCCACAGCACCGCCTTAACCTGCTCCATCGGAACCGCATCATCCTCACCGACTCCTCGGACGAAGTCGAGGCCTACTCGGCGCCACTAAAGAGGTTGTACACTCATCTCATCGCACCTTCTCCTTAACTCAACCTCCCGGCTCCGACAGTGCTCCATCCCACACCCCCATGGCGCGGCTACCTCGAAGCCGGCGCCACGGGCGACATCTCCACGGCGGCTCTCCCCCAGTGCGAGGCCCCTTCGGCAATGGTGTCCATACCAGTCGAATCTGCTGCTGCTGCTCTGGCTCTCGCTCGCGCTGCTGCTGCTGCTCTCCCCCTCGCTCGTGATGCTTCTCTGCTCCGATTTAGCTACACTTCAGTCGACTGAATCGACTTTTGGGTCAGTCGATTTTCAGGGGGTGGGGGGCTCGCCGGAGTAAAGGAAGAACCACCCGTAACGGGGAGGGGGGCTCGCCGGAGAGGTACCCCACTAGCTATCTTAGGGTTCAGGGCGGGGGTGGTGGTCGCTAGCGGTGGGGGCGCGGTGGTGGGGCGGTGGCGTGGGGATCGCTGGAGAAAAAGCTCGGCACAGGGGGGGCTAGAGGGTTGGCCGGGGCGGCGGCGGACCGGCGGTTGGGAGTGGTTTCGGGGCGGCGAGGCGGCACGGGAGTGCCGCCTGTTCGGCCGGTGGTGGCTGGCGGCTCAGGGGGGTGCAGGTTGAATATGAACTGTAGGGCCTCCCTAAACTACATGTGAAGTGCCTCTCTGCTACCATTGCGTTCAGTTTCGACAGTAACATTCATATTCCACAGTAAATTTCAGTTTTGACAGTTAAGTTCAGAGCCAACAGTTTTTACCTCATCTGTTGTAGTTAGGTGTTTTTTAGTGATGTAAATTTTACATCTATCACTTTTTGGTAATGTATTTTACATCATCTATTGGAGATGCTATTAGAATCCCACTTGAGTTCTAAATTAGTTGTGGGGCACATATCGAGGCACCAATGAATAGTATCTCTGTTTAATATCTGGTTCACCTAGGGTATGCCTATATTGTTCATCTTGGGTGGGAAACAAATAGTAAAGCAATCATCATCTGTCTTTTTATTAAATTAAAGCAATCATCAGCCTGCTATCATTATTTTTGGATCCATCCACTGGTTGTTACCATCACTCTAGATTTCTGCATGCTCTCCTTACATAATCTCACTATATTTTTTTCGTATGCATGTCAGATATTGTACGAAGTCATGCTGAACATGTAGAGAAAAATAGAAGAGTTTTGCACGGCAATACAATGTCATGTAGACATCGCTCCATGGTGGGTTCAATGGCAAACCCTCCCCCCCTCTCCAGATTGTAATCCAGTGGAAGATATCTGTTCTGAGGCGGATTCAGACGCAGCTGACCACTCCTATTTACCCCCCAAGGTGTTTGCTCTAACTTGGCATGATGATGTTAGTCATATCATGCATATGTTTCCTTGCAGTGCCTACTTTCGACATCATATATGTCATCTGCTTAGTTTAGACATGTTCTGTAATGCCACCTGTTTAGTTTCTATATCATATATGGGAATTATGCAGTCTCATGTCTTTTAGCCAGCCATAATATATGTGAAATGTGCAATGCCATCCTGTTTAACCAGGCATCATATATTTGAATGATATCTTGCCCATCCTTTTCTTCATTACATTTCCATTTGTCGACAATGTTTGTACATTAAACTACTCTTCCTGTGAATCAACCATTTGAGTGGGTGATGGAAAAATCTGGAGTGAAAACAAGGCCTTCAGAGCAGACAGTGCTACTCGTCGAAGCAGATCTCTTGCTTTGTCCCGATAGCTCCTCAGAGATGGATTCAGAGACAGATGACCAGTCCTATTCCCCCACCGAGGTGTATGCTCTAACTTGGCACAGTTATACTGCTCATATCATGCATATGGTGTCTTGCATTGCATAGTTTAGACATCATATACACAATATTCAACACCATGTTCTTAGTTTAGACATCATATATGTGAATGCCCTCTGCTTAGCATATAAATCACATATGTGAATTAAATCATGCGATCCTGATTACTTAGATAAGATGTATGTGAATTATGTCATGCGATCCTGTTTAGTTAGTCATCATATCTTTGAATTATGTTATGCTATGCTATCCAGTTTAGATAGACATCATATATGTGAAATTATGCCATGCTATCCGTTTTAGTTAAACAATATACATGTCAACTATTTCATGCCCTCTTTTTTCCACACTATCTATTGCATCTGTCTCTCATACAATGTATGTACATTCAACTATGTTTCCTGTTTATCAGCCATTTGAATTGGAGAGGGTGATGGCGGTATCTAGCGGAGTAAAAACACGGTCTTCAAATAAAACAGTGCTACCTCTTGGTGGAGATAGCACCCCGGTTGTACATGCACGAGAACCAGCCCTACCACACATAACCCAGACTCTCGCAGATTGTACCCCTACTGCAATGGACAGAGAACCAGCTTCACCCAATCTAACCCCACCCCCAGCAGATAGTAACCCAGTACCTATTGACACAGCACCATCTCCACCACAGAGCTCCCGAACAAGAGCATTTAGTAAGGTAGCTCCAGTGCCCAAAGCGCCAGTACTACCACGGCGAACCCCAACTCCACCAGTTAGTACACCTATTCCTGTGGAGGAAGCACAACCAGTCATTCATAGTTTAGCATCTATCGCATTTGATGTTGTTAAATCCTATGTGCATATCTTCCCATCATGGAAATATTAAACTGAAGATGAAGGAAAATGCTAGTTGCAGGTGTTTGTACAGGAGTTATGTGTAAGTAATGTTATTCATGGCAATTACTTTGCTTTGTCCCATACATTCTACCTCCATGATGGTTATAATACAACAAATTTTCCCATTTTTCTCTATAGAGAAGGACCGATTTGGAAACTTAGGATGAGGTAACCTGTGCTAATACCTCTGCTATCTTCAAGAATGCTTGGTGGCAGTATCGAAATTACCTGAAGAAAATGTACTTCACTGGCAAAGAAACTCATCAAATTGCCTTACATTCTCCTGAGACACATTTACTGGACGATGACTAGGAACACCTTGTTCTGTACTGGTCTCGAACCAAGAATGTGGTAAGATCTATCAGCTCATTTTTTTAAGTACTATATGCTTGCGTCTTACTGTACTCTATTCATGTAGAATAAGTGCTTAAACCTGAAGAACAATTGTTCTCATTTAAGATTCCATTGCTATCGTGCATACTGCTTTGCTCTTGTATCACTGTATTTACTCATACAAACTTATTTTTAAATTGAAGGATCCAATCAAAACTCCAATGGCACAACAGGTATGTTTACTCATGTTTCTTTAACAGGTTTGCTCTTATAAATAGCTCTATTGATTTCAATTTCAATTGTGTATACAGTTGACTTCTCATATCATGCACATTACTAGCATCACAATAGAGCCAATAGTGTTGTTGTACATGTAGACCCATGGTACCCATCTGAAATCTTGTTGTGCCGTGTAGTTTCCCACGCTTTGTATTCTTTCAGTGCTACTTTCTCTTGAACTGATATGATTTAAACCGTGTCTCTATTTTGATTTGGCAAGACAATGCAGTGACCATAGGACATAGATATATGTTTGTTTGATGCTTTTATAATGTACTGCTTGGCAATAGAAGACTTGGTAGTTTAATCTTGTCCACCTTACTAATGAACTGGTTCACCGAAATGATTTTCATATACTAGTACATGCTAAACCTGTTATGTGTCTGCTTGTTTCTTCTTTTAGAATGCTGACAGAATTGGGGAAGAGTGCCTTATTAAGCAATGGTAAAGGAAGTAGTGCAGATAAGGTTCAAGATAGTGAGACATCCTTGTTGGTCTCCAACAAAGCTGATAGAACAGCTAAGGAAAACTATCTTGAAGACAGTGAGACAACCCCAAAGTCCTGTCTTGGTTTAGTGTTCGAGTTACTGGCCACTACCGATGGCACAAGCTATTCAAACTCACTGTCTGAATCAGTTCGGTTTCTTGAGTCTCAACTACAAGCTGAAAGACATCGATCAGTTGTACTGCGACAAGAAGTGGAAGGATTGCAGAAGTCCCTGGAGCATTCAGATGCATACTTTCTGGTGCAATAGCAAGCGTTGGAGGATTTTAGCGCCAAATAGGACAAAGCTAATAAGCTTGTTAAGCTTATTGCCATCATGGTGGATACCTAGGATAATGTTTCTTGAGCTCTTCTGAAGTTGTTTCAGTTATGGACTTGTTTTGTTGCCGCGTTTATTTGCACTGGTGGCCAATTTAGAAGGCCAGTGTATGTAATATGCTGCTTTGTTCCCTATATTTGCACTGGTGGCGAACTTTGACGCCCAATGGATGTAATATGTGTAATAGCCGTAATAGCCTAGTTTTAGTTGCTTGCTTATTTATTTCCTTATTGTCTTTTTTAGTTGTTTGCTTGTAGTCACTTCTTTTTCCGCATTTTTCTAGTGGCCACAGTAACCTATTTTTGGTAACTAGGCCACAATAACCATGGCAACACACGGACTATTGTAACCATGGGCCTCCTGCGGGCTGTAGGATCCATGGGCCTTCTACGGGCCGTAGGATCCATGGGCCTTTTACGGGCCGTAGGATCCATGGGCCTTCTACGGGTCATAGGATCCATGTAGGGGTGGGCACTATCACACCGAAAACCGAAAAACGAAACCGAATCGAACCGGATTAACCAATTTGTCTGTTTATTCGGTGTACGGTTGTTTGGTTCGGCGGGAAATTTGATCGCTATTCGGTGTTTGGTGTATGTTCAATTTCCTATCGTCAAAAACCGTAATCATCGAAGAAGTCGATCTTATTAACGATTCCTCTTTCTCCTGAGGCCGTACGTGATTTCCAGCGCAGCCCACTTGTCCATCGGCCCAACAGCCCCCGATTAGTAATATTTGCAAACATAATCAGTCCACGTTCACGTCTATATACGTATAACCTAGACATCGCCCATCTCTGAATCACTTTGTCAGGCAGCGCCCTCTCTCCAACCCTAGGCCCACGATCAACTACTCATCGAGCCGGCTTGGTCAGTAATACTTCATGCCATCCGCAAGCCAACCGCTCACAAGTAATTCAGTAGCTTCTCCATATTCTAATTTCTCAAATCTCAGTACAGGTAGGTACACTAGTACGTAACGTATCTCCATGCAAGTGATTAGTTTAATCTACTAGGAGTATTTTACTATCATTGTTTTGTATGAAACGACCATAACGACCTGGTAATTACAACTAGCTCTTATGTTATTTAATACATTGTGTACAATGAAAACTGCTGCTCGCGAGTCAGGTCTCTTAGATCTTTTTTTAGAGTTCAGGTCTCATAGATTGTTAGGTACATGTACTTTGGTTTTCCGGTTAACCGAATAACCGAACCGATATATTTTGGTTAATAACGTTCGGTGGCTAATTCTTGTGTGATTATTTTTTATTGTCATTTCTTTAAAACCGAAATTAGAAAAAACCGAATAAACCGAACCATATAAACCATATTAACCGAATGCCTAGCCCTAGCTCCATGGGCCTTCTACGGGTCGTAGGATCCATAGGCCTTCTACGGGCCGTAGGATCCATTGGCCTTTTATGGGCCATAGGATCCATGGGCCTTCCACGGGGCGTATAATCATTTCGCCAAACATGGGCCATACTATTCGTGGACCATAATGGGCCGTTAATTGGCCGTATTTAATAATGCTATGAAAACAGCCCAACGGGTTAACGAGCCACAAATGGGCCAAATCCAACCACGGGCTGAATTTGGCCCACAAACGGAACAGGCCAGTAATGGACTGTAACTAACCGAATTCTAGAAATGAGCCCAAGAATAAATGGGCCCTTAGGAGGCCGAAAGTTAACACGGGCTGAAAACGGCCAACGCAATAATGGGCCATTAATGGGTATAAAGCGATACATTGTTCATTATGGGCCAGTTTCATCTCGGGCCTTTAATGGGCCCAGAGTTACAAAGGGCCTCCTATGGGTCGAAAGACATCATGGGCCATACATGGGTCGGAAGTTACAATGGGCTGGTATCATATTGGACGGCCAGATGACGCTACTCGGCCAAATTCCGGTAGGTCATGAGTTAGCGGGTTGTAAATGGGCTATATGCGAACAGGCCGTTAACAGGCTTTCCGTGGGCCGGCCCGCTACCTTTTGACCAAGTCAAATGGGCCGGTCTTTTCACTGGAATGGGCCTCTGTTGGGCCGTGCTGCATGTCGATGAATCATAGGCACCTTCGGACCAATGAGTGGATGACATTTGTCCCAACGGTGAGCCGACACGTGGTTACTCTGGCCATTGAGAATTTTACACGTGGAAAATACCCATTGGTCCAGGCTGTTAACGGGTTATCAGATCCAAACCGGAACCCAATAGCTTAAGGGCGACCCATTACGGTGGATGCCATGTGTCGGTCACCCTTGACGAAAGCACTTCTGTGACGCGCGATTTATCGTCATGGAAGTGGACACTTCTGTGATGATAATTTTGGTAATGTCATGGAACACTTCTACGACAGCACAGGTATGACTATCTTGATTCTGTCATAAAATCCTCATGGATGTACATGCATGACAGAAAACGTGACATACTGTGACAAACACGTATCATCATGGAAGTGTTTTTTTTGTAGTGCAACTCCATGGCTAATATGTACAAGGAGATTCCTGCCAAAGCCTTGGAGTCTCACAAGCTTGGCTCTGTATACTATCTAATGTCTATACTGGCCACAATGAACACAATATTGAGGCACACCTTGTTGCCCAAATCTGGAGATCATAGAATGATCTGTGGTCACTCCATCAACTTGCTCCACATGTTTGATGTGCCCCAAAAGTTCAAAGTCATGAGTCTGATCGTTGAGACAGTGAAGAGAACGGCAGCTGATCAAAAGGGATCATGTGGATATGCCCCTCAAATTTAGATGTTGATTAACTCCAAGATGGGAACCGGGACATATCTACTTGACAAAGAGCACCTTCCCCTGAGGCCAGAATTTGAGGACAACGAGGTTGTCATGGATGAGACTCATCCTACTTGTGTAGTTGCTTAGGAGAAGATCGAGAAGGCAAAGGCTACCAAAGCAGCAAAATCAGCAAGTGCACCAAGTGCTTCAACAGTGTTGCCCAAGACCAAGAAAGATCAACCCACTTATCTGCTTAAGGAAAGGATTGAGAAAGGATTGGCCACCCTGACTCCGAATCAAGAGAGTCTTGAGTGGATCATTGAGACCAAATTTCATGATCTAGATGTGAAGGTCACGGAGATACAGACCACTGTTGAGAAGCTCCAAGAAGAAGCAGAGGACAGAGCCACCACTAACACATTCCAGAGAGTGCCAAGGGCACAAAGGTCGTCAGCAGTGCCAATTGTTAGAGACAGAGCTACAGCTTCAGCACCTGCAGCAACTGCCATCGTTGCACCTTCAGTGTCAACCCCTCCAGCTCCAGCAACTTTTGCAAATGCATTCATTGAAGGACTCCTCTCCACGCCATCTACGCACACCAGAGCATCAAGCCAGAAGACCACTTCAGGAGCTCCCGGAGATCGTGCCTAGAGTGTCGCATAGCACTATGCATTTTCAAGCTTTTTGGTAACTTGTTGCCAAAGGGGGAGAAAGTGTATAGATCATTAGGCTTCGAGAGAGAGTGTCTTTTGGTTCTTATTTGCCTTCCTACTTGATACTTTGATTGTTTGCTTGTTTGATTCCTGCTACAATTTGTGTTATGCTCGTGAGATACTTAAGTGATCATTTGGTTGATCATACTATGCCTTAATGTGTGTTTGCTTGATGATATCTATGATATTTGTGTATGATCAATCATGGTTTCCCTTGGTGATGAGTGCATGTTATTTATCTTTTATCATTTTGAGCGCTCCACCAAGATGTATGTGACATGGAAGAGTACCCCATGATCCTAATCGATTGTGCATTTGCATTCAAACGCAAATTTTAAAATAATGCACAAATTTACGGGGAGCTCTTGCTTATCGCATACTTCTCAAAGCGACGATATATTACATTCATATTATCATTTTGTCGAAGCTTTGATCTATATGTTGTCATCAATTACCAAAAGGGGGGAGATTGAAAGTGCAACTATTCCCTGGGTGGTTTTGGTAATTTATAACATATAGCTCATTGAACTAACACTAGTACAGCGAGCTCCTAAACAAACGGTTTAAAACCCCTTTCCGCGACGGCATGTGGAACCATTGCCAAGTGAGTGTGGGCGATAGGGGGGTCCTTCCCACACGACCCAGAAACCGTCGGGGATATGCCCTCATGGCACACACGTTCGGCAAAATGAGGTCGTGTGCGACCGGCGAGCGCTCAAATACGGAAATATGTACAGTAGAGCTAAAAAATACAATTATACGGCAAAATTGTTTCCAGTCGCAAGTACATCCCACACAGTCAGTCCCGCTAAACGTTTCCATTCATATGTACATCCCACACAGTCGCTCGAAGGAAAACGTTTCCGTTCACAGGTACATCACACACAATTTTTCCCGTTAAATCGCTTGCGTTATTGAATATATCACACACGGTCTGTGGAAGAAACTGTGTAGCAAAAGGTTGTCCATCACACACAGTTTTCATGTGGTAAACATTTGCGCAAGGTGGCCTAACGCAAACAGTTTTCAAGAGAAAGTCGTGTGTGATTGTTCATTGATCCAACACGGTTTATTCTTAGAAACTGTGTGCGTTGCCTGAGGTCATCGCCCACGGTATGTTTTTAACAACCGTTTGCAATAGCAAAACCCAATTAGCAGGCTAATTCGCCACTAGCAGGATAATTATCCGATTATTCATAATCCATTTATTAATCTAATTGACAGTTCATATTAAGCACACAATATATTTCATTTTCATAATTGAAATACATCAGAGTACAACATCATATAGCTTCAGCACTCAGCTACCCCATTACACAACTACACCAGGACCAAGTTTCACATGCAACATCTATAACCTTTCAAAATTAGCATCATAGACGGTACATAGACAGATGTATCTCATCTGGAAAACTGCTGAAGCAGAAGGTGAATATTGAGCCTTCATTGATGTTGAAGGTCTTTGTAAATTTAGGCCAGTGCATGTGGATGATTGACCGTCCATCCTTCGTCTTCTTCAGGAACACTTCAATATTGAACCATGGGTGTTGTATGAATACCTTCCTCGCCTCCTGATTATACAGGTGGTTTGAGAGGTAATCATCAGTGAACTTCTTTGGAAAGGCCTGAAAACAAGGATGTGCATAATTATCTTCTCTATATTGGAAATGGGGCAAAGGAATAAAAAAAGGCAAGGTATAATAGTTAGTACCATCCTGTAGTGAACTGATGTCTTCTTCATTGTGCAGACAAAGATCTTGTTGTTTTTTGTCGATAATTTCTTTATCCTAACAATCTTTTTGAGTTTCTTGACTTGACTGATATTCATGGACAACTCATTTCCCCATATACAAAAAGGGTCGAACAGTGGATCAAAACCTCTGACAGCAGGACCTACATGTGCAAGACCAAATTGCTAAAAACCAAAATATTAGAATGGTTCCTGCAATTGCACAATAATGTGCTATTAGACAACGGACCATGCACGTGCTAACCTCGATTGTAAACCTCATAGCTTCCCATTGTTTCCCTGCAACACATATAAGGTAGTTAGTCATCGGGTTAAGTAAGGGTTCGCATGCTATCAGTAAAATATTGATGAAAAATAATCACATTGCAGATTCATCAGATTAATTCAAGCCACGGGGAAAACCCATTTATCCAAACCAAGCATGATTAAGAACTAGGAAATATAGCACTTGTATATGTTTCTCATGTATTAAGTGCAATCAAATTCGATTTATTCCTCACATGCACAACAATACAAAATTCTACCCACGACAATTGGACATCGCATTGCAGAATTGAACCAAGCAGTTAACTAAACACCACAACAGATGAACCAAACGTTAACTGAGCACCACATTGCACAATATAACATTGAACCAAGCAGTTAACTAAACACCACAACAAATGAACCAAACATTAACTGCGCACCACATTGCACAATATAACATACTCCTAATAGAAGATCAGACAGTTAACTAAACAGTTCACTATAGCCAATTGTAGAAATTGTATTTGTTTCTCATGTATTTACTACAGCCAAATTCAATTTATTCCTCACATGGTATATAATAACAAAATGCACCCATAATTTTGTAAAGATAAATTCAATTTATTTCTCACATGGAAGACAATACAAAATTGCAGCCTGAAGAATTGAACATCACATTTGCAGAATTGAACCAAACAGTTAACTGAAGACGACAACTAATTAACAAAACAGTTAATAAGTGAGCACCACACTGCACGACATATAGAACATATACACTAGAGCAACAGATTGCATGGTAAAATTAGATAGCACAATTCACTAGAATTTGTGAAGGAAAGGAAGGAGCAGCACACGCAACGGGTAAACCAAGCATGCATAACCGGCGTAGCTAGCGAATGGCAAGGTGCTCCTTCAAGATCTGGGGGTCGGCACGAATGGCAGCCATCGTGACCTCATCCGCGCGTGCGGCCGCGATTTGCTTCTCCGCTGCCAAATGCTCCTTGAGGTCCTGGCTATACTGCGTGCACCATGGCTTAGGCCGGCGCTTATTTGGTGGAGGGGTCGGTGATTTGGGTGGAAGGTGTCGCGCTTGCGTCGGCGGTAGGGGCATGTGGGATGTGGAAGGAGGAGGAGGATGGGGGACGGGTGTGGATTACCTGCCTCGATAGGCAAGGCCGAGGAGCGTGAAGGAGGGTCGCCGGCGAGGAGGCGGCAACGCTGCAAGCAAGGAGTGAAGGTTTCAACTTGTAAAGGAAGGCGGAAAGAGGGGAAATGTGGCTTTTGGTAAGGGGGAGGGGCGGGGAGGTAGATATTTCCGCGGAAGCCGAAAATTTGGAATCGCTTCAACCAAAAAACTGGCGCGCAAAGTGTCATCGGACACGGTCCCTTATTCAGAACTGTGTACGATATGTGAACATCACAAACGATTCAGATAGCTAAACCCAGGTGTGTTGAGTTTGAACGTCAAAAATTTTGGTTCGAATTTCCCTGGTTACAGTGGTCATCCACCTCATTGCATAATTTGGGTACACAAAGGAGACTAACTTCTTAATCGAGCAAGTTTAGCAATTAAACAAAGCTAGCTGACTTAAACATTACTCTAACAAATTAAAGACCGGCGCTCTTAATTAAACAAAACAAAGAGTACCACTACAGCTGGTGCTCGTCGATCTCCACCGCCGCCTCCATGTCCAACTCACGCCCGATGGTCTCCTGGGGAAGGGGCTCCATGGCATCCATCGCACCATACTCGGCAAGCATCTCGCCATCCGTGTCCGCCGTCTCTTTGGAAAAGGCCGCCACAAGATGGGCGTGGGCGGACGCCATCTGGGCTCTGGCGGGCTCCGTCGTGGCAAGGTATGCCTCGCAGGAATGGACGGCTGCTCAAACTCTCTCGGCGATTGCCAGCTCTTTGGCCGTGGGTTGCCGACCGTTGTCGGAGAAGCTTCGTTCGATTTGTGCGGTGACCGCCACGAGCTAGGCGTGGACGGCCTCGACATGGTAGTGGGCGGCCTCCAGCAGGGCTAAGCCCGCCACTGCAGAACGGACAACTGATGTGCCGCTCTCGCCAGTTGCTATCCCCGAGGCAGATGCTGCTGCCGCCGCCTAAGAAGCAATAGCGGCCGTTTGGGCTGCCTTGGCCGCCCGGACGCAGACTGCGATCGCCCTCACAAAGATTGTTAGCACGCGCCTGGCGGCTGCGGTCGCTCTTGTTGGAAATATGACCTAGAGGCAATAATAAAATAGTTACTATTATATTTCCTTGTTCATGATTATTGTCTATTGTATCATGCTATAATTGTGTTATCCGGAAATCGTAATACATGTGTGAATACATAGACCACAACATGTCCGTAGTGAGCCTCTAGTTGACTAGCTCGTTGACCAATAGATGGTTACGGTTTCCTAACCACGGACATAGGATGTCATTGATAACGGGGTCACATCATTAGGATAATGATGTGATGGACAAGACCCAATCCTAAGCATAGCACAAGATCGTGTAGTTCGTCTGCTAAAGCTTTTCTAATGTCAAGTATCTTTTCCTTAGACCATTAGATTGTGCAACTCCCGGATACCGTAAGGGTACTTTGGGTGTGCCAAACGTCACAACGTAACTGGGTGGCTATAAAGGTACATTACGGGTATCCCCGAAAGTATCTGTTGGGTTGGCACGAATTGAGACTGGGATTTGTCACTCCGTATGACGGAGAGGTATCTCTGGGCCCACTCGGTAAGACATCATCGTAATGAGCTCAATGTGACTAAGGGGTTGGTCACGGGATGATGTGTTACGGAACGAGTAAAGAGACTTGTCGTAACGAGATTGAACAAGGTATCGGTATACCAACGATCGAATCTCGGGCAAGTGCTATACCGGTAGACAAAGGGAATCGTATACGGGATTGATTGAATCCTTGACATCATGGTTCATCCGATGAGATCATCGTGGAACATGTGGGAGCCAACATGGGTATCTAGATCCCGCTGTTGGTTATTGCCCGGAGAGATGTCTCGGTCATGTCTGCATAGTTCCCGAACCCGTAGGGTCTACACACTTAAGGTTCGATGACGCTAGGGTTATAGGGAATAGATGTACGTGGTTACTGAATGTTGTTCGGAGTCCCAGATGAGATCCCGGACATCACGAGGAGTTCCGGAATGGTCCGGAGGTGAAGATTTATATATGGGAAGTCCAGTTTCAGTCACCAGAAAGGTTTTGGGGTTTATCGGTATTGTACCGGGACCACCGAAGGGGTTCCGGGGGTCCACCGGGAGGGTCCACCTTCCCCGAAGGACCTAATGGGCTATAGTTGGGTGGGAACCAGCCCATTAGTGGGCTGGTGTACGCCCCCCCCCCCAAGGGCCCAAGGCGCCTAGGTTGGAAACCCTAGGGGGCCGCTTCCCCCCCGAGGGGCCGCCCCCCCCCTCTAGATGGATCTAGGGGGCCGGCCCCCCTCCCCTTCCCCTATATATAGTGGGGGTTTGGGGGCTGCCAGAGACACGAGTCTCCTCTCTCTTGGCGCAGCCCTACCCCTCTCCCTCCTCGTCTCTCGCAGTGCTTGGCGAAGCCCTGCTGGAGTGCCATGCTCCTCCACCACCACCACACCGTCGTGCTGCTGCTGGACGGAGTCTTCCCCAACCTCTCCCTCTCCCTTGCTGGATCAAGGCACGGGCGGGCGCCCCCCCCCCCTAGTTGGAAACCCTAAGGGGGCCGCTTCCCCCTCGAGGGGCCGCCCCCCTCTAGATGGATCTAGGGGGCCGGCCCCCCTCCCCTTCCCCTATATATAGTGGGGGTTTAGGGGCTGCCAGAGACACGAGTCTCCTCTCTCTTGGCGCAGCCCTACCCCTCTCCCTCCTCGTCTCTCGCAGTGCTTGGCGAAGCCCTGCTGGAGTGCCATGCTCCTCCACCACCACCACACCGTCGTGCTGCTGCTGGACGGAGTCTTCCCCAACCTCTCCCTCTCCCTTGCTGGATCAAGGCGCGGGAGACGTCACCGGGCTGCACATGTGTTGAACGCGGAGACACCGTTGTTCGTTGCTTAGATCGGATTCGGTCGCGATCTGAATCGCTTCGTGTACGACTCCACCGACCGTGTTCTTGCAACGCTTCCACATCGCGATCTTCAAAGGTATGAAGATGCACTCCCCTCTCGTTGCTAGTAAACTCCATAGATTGATCTTGGTGATGCGTAGAAAAACTTTAGTTTCTGCAATGATCCCCAACAGTGGCATCATGAGCCAGGTCTATGCGTAGTTTCTATGCACGAGTAGAACACAAGTTGTTGTGGGCGTCGATTTTGTCAATTTACTTGCCGTTACTAGTCTTATCTTGATTCGGCGGCATCGTGGGATGAAGCGGCCCGGGCCGACCTTACACGTACGCTTACGTGAGACAGGTTCCACCGACTGACATGCACTAGTTGCATAAGGTGGCTAGCGGGTGTCTGTCTCTCCCACTTTAGTCGGATCAGATTCGATGAAAAGGGTCCTTATGAAGGGTAAATAGAAATTGGCATATCACGTTGTGGTTTTGGCGTAGGTAAGAAACGTTCTTGCTAGAAACCTATAGCAGCCACGTAAAAAATTTGCAACAACAATTAGAGGACGTCTAACTTGTTCTTGCAGCATATGCCGTGTGATGTGATATGGCCAAAAGGATGTGATGAATGATATATGTGATGTATGAGATTGATCATGTTCTTGTAATAGGAATCACGACTTGCATGTCGATGAGTATGACAACCGGCAGGAGCCATAGGAGTTGTCTTAATTTATTGTATGACCTGCGTGTTATTGAAAACGCCATGTAATTACTTTACTTTATTGCTAACCGTTAGCTATAGTAGTAGAAGTAATAGTTGGCGAGACAACTTCATGAAGACACGATGATGGAGATCATGGTGTCATGCTGGTGACGATGATGATCATGGCGCCCCGAAGATGGAGATCAAAAGGAGCAAAATGATATTGGCCGTATCATGTCACTATTTGATTGCATGTGATGTTTATCATGTTTTACATCTTATTTGCTTAGAACGACGGTAGCTTAAATAAGATGATCCCTCGTTAAAATTTCAAGAAAGTGTTCCCCCTAACTGTGCACCATTGCGAAGGTTCATTGTTTCGAAGCACCCCGTGATGATCGGGTGTGATAGATTCTAACGTTCGAATACAACGGGTGTAAGCCAGATTTACACATGCAAAACACTTAGGTTGACTTGACGAGCCTAGCATGTACAGACATGGCCTCAGAACACAAGAGACCGAAAGGTCGAACATGAGTCGTATAGTAGATACGATCAACATGGAGATGTTCACCGTTGATGACTAGTCCGTCTCACGTGATGATCGGACACGGCCTAGTCGATTCGGATCATGTATCACTTAGATGACTAGAGGGATGCCTATCTGAGTGGGAGTTCATTAAATAATTTTATTAGATGAACTTAATTATCATGAACATAGTCTAAAACTTTGCAATATGTCTTGTAGATCAAATGGCCCATGCTAATGTTGCCCTCAACTTCAACGCGTTCCTCGAGAAAACCAAGATGAAAGACGATGGTAGCAACTACACGGACTGGGTCCGTAACCTGAGGATTATCCTCATAGCTGCCAAGAAAGCATATGTCCTTGATGCACCGCTAGGTGAAGCACCTGTTTTCCCAGCAACTCAAGACGTTATGAACGCCTGGCAGTCGCGTAGTGATGATTACTCCCTGGTTCAGTGCGGCATGCTTTACAGCTTAGAACCGGGGCTCCAAAAGCGTTTTGAGCAGCACGGAGCATATGAGATGTTCCAAGAGCTGAAAATGGTTTTCCAAGATCATGCCCGGGTCGAGAGATATGAAGTCTCTGACAAGTTCTACAGTTGTAAGATGGAGGAGAATAGTTCTGTCAGCAAGCACATACTCAAAATGTCTGGGTTACACAACCGCTTATCTCAGCTAGGAGTTAATCTCCCGGATGATGCGGTCGTTGACAGAATCCTTCAGTCGCTCCCACCTAGCTACAAGAGCTTTGTGATGAACTTCAATATGCAGGGGATGGAAAAGACCATTCCTGAGGTATATTCAATGCTAAAATCAACGGAGGTGGAGATCAAAAAGGAACATCACGTGTTGATGGTGAATAAAACCACTAAGTTCAAGAAAGGCAAGGGTAAGAAGAACTTCAAGAAGGACGACAAGGGAGTTGCCGCGCCCGGTAAGCCAGTTGCCGGGAAGAAGCCAAAGCATGGACCCAAGCCTGAGACTGAGTGCTTTTATTGCAAGGGAAACAGTCACTGGAAGCGGAACTGCCCCAAGTACTTAGCGGATAAGAAGGCCGGCAATACCAAAGGTATATGTGATATACATGTTATTGATGTGTACCTAACCAGCGCTCGTAGTAGCTCCTGGGTATTTGATACTGGTGCGGTTGCTCATATTTGTAACTCAAAACAGGAGCTGCGGAATAAGCGGAGACTGGCGAAGGACGAGGTGACGATGTGCGTCGGGAATGGTTCCAAGGTCGATGTGATCGCCGTCGGCACGCTACCTCTACATTTACCTACAGGGTTAGTTTTAAACCTCAATAATTGTTATTTAGTACCAGCTTTGAGCATGAACATTGTATCTAGATCTCGTTTAATGCGAGATGGCTACTCATTTAAATCTGAGAATAATGGTTGTTCTATTTATATGAGAGACATGTTTTATGGTCATGCCCCGCTGGTCAATGGTTTATTCTTATTTAATCTCAAACATGATGTTACACATATTCATAGTGTGAATGCCAAAAGATGTAAGGTTGATAATGATAGTCCCACATACTTGTGGCACTACCGCCTTGGTCACATTGGTGTCAAACGCATGAAGAAACTCCATGCAGATGGACTTTTGGAGTCTCTTGATTATGAATCATTTGACACGTGCGAACCATGCCTCATGGGCAAAATGACCAAGACTCCGTTCTCCGGAACAATGGAGCGAGCAACCAACTTATTGGAAATCATACATACTGATGTGTGCAGTCCAATGAGCGTTGAGGCTCGCGGTGGTTATCGCTATGTTCTCACCCTCACGGATGACTTAAGTAGATATGGGTATGTCTACTTAATGAAACACAAGTCTGAGACCTTTGAAAAGTTCAAGGAATTTCAGAGTGAGGTTGAGAATCAACGTGACAGGAAAATCAAGTTCTTACGATCAGATCGTGGGGGAGAATATTTGAGTCACGAATTTGGCACGCACTTAAGGAAATGTGGAATTGTTTCACAACTCACACTGCCTGGAACACCTCAGCGTAATGGTGTGTCTGAACGTCATAATCGCACTCTATTGGATATGGTGCGATCTATGATGTCTCTTACCGATCTACCGCTATCATTTTGGGGTTATGCTATAGAGACTGCCGCATTCACTTTAAATAGGGCTCCGTCAAAATCCGTTGAGACGACACCGTATGAATTGTGGTTTGGGAACAAACCTAAGCTGTCGTTTCTGAAAGTTTGGGGATGCGATGCTTATGTCAAGAAACTTCAACCTGAAAAGCTCGAACCCAAATCGGAAAAATGTGTCTTCATAGGATACCCTAAGGAAACTATTGGGTATACCTTCTACCTCAGATCCGAAGGCAAGATCTTTGTTGCCAAGAATGGATCCTTTCTAGAGAAAGAGTTTCTCTCGAAAGAAGTAAGTGGGAGGAAAGTAGAACTTGATGAAGTATTGCCTCTTAAACCGGAGAGTAGCGCAGCTCAAGAAAATGTTTCTGTGGTGCCTGCACCGACTAGAGAGGAAGTTAATGATGATGATCATGAAACTTCAGATCAAGTTGCTATTGAACTTCGTAGGTCCACAAGGACACGTTCCGCACTAGAGTGGTATGGCAACCCTGTCCTGGAAATCATGTTGTTAGACAATGGTGAACCTTCAAACTATGAAGAAGCGATGGTGGGCCCGGATTCCGACAAATGGTTGAAGCCATGAAATCCGAGATAGGATCCATGTATGAAAACGAAGTATGGACTTTGACTGACTTGCCCGATGATCGGCGAGCCATAGAAAATAAATGGATCTTTAAGAAGAAGACATACGTGGATGGTAATGTAACCATCTATAAGGCTCGGCTTGTCGCTAAGGGTTATCGACAAGTTCAAGGGGTTGACTACGATGAGACCTTCTCACCCGTAGTGAAGCTGAAATCTGTCCAAATCATGTTAGCAATTGCCGCATTCTATGATTATGAGATATGGCAAATGGACATCAAAACGGCATTCCTTAATGGTTTCCTTAAGGAAGAATTGTATATGATGCAGCCAGAAGGTTTTGTCGATCCTAAGAATGCTGACAAGGTATGCAAGCTCCAACGCTCGATCTATGGGCTGGTGCAAGCATCTCGGAGTTGGAACATTCGTTTTGATGAGATGATCAAAGCGTTTGGGTTTACGCAGATTTATGGAGAAGCCTGTGTTTACAAGAAAGTGAGTGGGAGCTCTGTAGCATTTCTCATATTATATGTGGATGACATACTATTGATGGGAAATGATATAGAACTCTTGGAAAGCATAAAGGCCTACTTGAATAAGTGTTTTTCAATGAAGGACCTTGGAGAAGCTGCTTAAATATTAGGCATCAAGATCTATAGAGATAGATCAAGACGCCTCATTGGTCTTTCACAAAGCACGTACCTTGACAAGATATTGAAGAAGTTGAATATGGATCAGTCCAAGAAGGGGTTCTTTCCTGTATTGCAAGGTGTGAGATCGAGCACGGCTCAATGCCCGACCATGGCAGAAGATAGAGAAAAGATGAGTGTCATCCCCTATGCCTCGGCCATAGGGTCTATTATGTATGCCATGTTGTGTACCAGACCTGATGTAAACCTTGTTGTAAGTTTGGTAGGAAGGTACCAAAGTAATCCCGGCATGGAACACTGGACAGCGGTCAAGAATATCCTGAAGTACCTGAAAAGGACTAAGGATATGTTTCTCGTTTATGGAGGTGACGAAGAGCTCGTCGTAAAGGGTTACGTTGATGCTAGCTTCGACACAGATCTGGATGACTCCAAGTCACAAACCGGATACGTGTATATTTTGAATGGTGGGGCAGTCAGCTGGTGCAGTTGCAAGCAAAGCGTCGTGGCGGGATCTACATGTGAAGCAGAGTACATGGCAGCCTCGGAGGCAGCACATGAAGCAATCTAGATGAAGGAGTTCATTACCGACCTAGGAGTTATTCCCAATGCGTCGGGCCCGATGACTCTCTTCTGTGACAACACTGGAGCTATTGCCCTTGCCAAGGAGCCCAGGTTTCACAAGAAGACCAGGCATATCAAGCGTCGCTTCAACTCCATTCGTGAAAGTTCAAGATGGAGACATAGAGATTTGTAAAGTGCATACGGACCTGAATGTCGCAGATCCGTTGACTAAACCTCTTCCACGTGCAAAGCATGATCAACACCAGAACTCTATGGGTGTTCGATTCATCACAATGTAACTAGGTTATTGACTCTAGTGCAAGTGGGAGACTGTTGGAAATATGCCCTAGAGGCAATAATAAAATGGTTATTATTATATTTCCTTGTTCATGATAATTGTCTATTGTTCATGCTATAATTGTGTTATCCGGAAATCGTAATACATGTGTGAATACATAGACCACAGCATGTCCCTAGTGAGCCTCTAGTTGAGTAGCTCGTTGATCAATAGATGGTTACGGTTTCCTAACCATGGACATAGGATGTCATTGATAACGGGATAACATCATTAGGATAATGATGTGATGGACAAGACCCAATCCTAAGCATAGCACAAGATCGTGTAGTTCGTCTGCTAAAGCTTTTCTAATGTCAAGTATTTTTTCCTTAGACCATGAGATTGTGCAACTCCCGGAGACCGTAAGGGTACTTTGGGTGTGCCAAACGTCACAACGTAACTGGATGGCTATAAAGGTACACTACGGGTATCCCCGATAGTATTTGTTAGGTTGGCACGAATCGAGACTGGGATTTGTCACTCCGTATGATGGAGAGGTATCTCTGGGCCCACTCTGTAAGACATCATCGTAATGAGCTCAATGTGACTAAGGGGTTGGTCACGGGATGATGTGTTACGGAACGAGTAAAGAGACTTGCCGTAACGAGATTGAACAAGGTATCGGTATACCGACGATCGAATCTCGGGCAAGTGCTATACCAGTAGACAAAGGGAATCGTATACATGATTGATTGAATCCTTGACATCGTGGTTCATCTGATGAGATCATCGTGGAACATGTGGGAGCCAACATGGGTATCCAGATCCCGTTGTTGGTTATTGGCCGGAGAGATGTCTCGGTCATGTTTGCATAGTTCCCGAACCCGTAGGGTCTACACACTTAAGGTTCGATGATGCTAGGGTTATAGGGAATAGATGTACGTGGTTACCGAATGTTGTTAGGAGTCCCGGATGAGATCCCGGACGTCACGAGGAGTTCCGGAATGGTCCGGAGGTGAAGATTTATATATGGGAAGTCCAGTTTTAGTCACCGGAAAGGTTTCAGGGTTTATCGGTATTGTACCGGGACCACCGAAGGGGTTCCGGGGGTCCACCGGGAGGGTCCACCTGCCCCGAAGGACCTAATGGGCTGTAGTTGTGTGGGAACCAGCCCCTTAGTGGGCTGGTGCGCCCCCCCCCCAAGGGCCCAAGGAGCCTAGGGTTGGAAACCCTAGGGGGGCGGGCGCCCCCTAGTTGGAAACCCTAAGGGGGCCGCTGCCCCCCCCCCCCGAGGGGCCGCCGCCCCGGGGGCCGCCCCCCTCCACCTCCCCTATATATAGTGGGGGTTTTGGGGCTGCGAGAGACACAAGTCTCCTCTCTCTTGGCGCAGCCCTACCCCTCTCCCTCCTCGTCTCTCGCAGTGCTTGGCGAAGCCCTGCTGGAGTGCCACGCTCCTCCACCACCACCACGCCGTCGTGCTACTGCTGGACGGAGTCTTTCCCAACCTCTCCTTCTCCCTGGCTGGATCAAGGCGCGGGAGACGTCACCGGACTGCACGTGTGTTGAACGCGAAGGCACCATTGTTCGGTGCTTAGATCGGATTCGACCGCGATCTGAATCGCTTCGTGTACGACTCCACCGACCGCGTTCTTGCAATGCTTCCGCATCGCGATCTTCAAAGGTATGAAGATGCACTCCCCTCTTGTTGCTAGTAAACTCCATAGATTGATCTTGGTGATGCGTAGAAAATTTTTAATTTCTGCAACGATCCCCAACAGCTCTCTTGCCGGAGTGGGCCACCGAAGTTGCCCTCACGACGTGGGTCCACGTCCCCATCTTTCACCGGCGACGAATGAACAGTGAAATGGTACTTGGGGAGTGAGCTAGTGTGCTTCACACCCCGGCTATGGACTGTAGCCGACGCACCTTCTCTCGTAAGCCATGGGCGTACTATACACCGACGGTGCTCCAAGATATTTTGTGCCACATCTCACACGGTTGGTGATAATAAATTATGTGCGATCTACTTGATTTACCTTCTTGATCATTTGAATTACGTAATGGGGTCACAACTACAAAGGATGGTGTTTGAATTGTTAGAACTTATATCTGCAGTGAACATGCAACTATAGGTGTGTTGTCAAAAAAATTGGAATGACTCAGGGTTCGTTTGTACATTTTTATACATTAACTGGGTTTTCCAGGCATTTTATGCGCATAATTCAAATTTGAACTACATGCACATGCTCCAGTGCATAAAAACTTATTGAAAAATCAAATATGTGTCCTTGGTTGCATGCTTAGGTCCCATGCAAGAAATGGGAATGAATTTCAGACACCCTGCCACTGTCACTCGGCCGCAAACATTGAGATGCCTGGTTTTTAAAATTCTAGTAAATCTAAAACTCGTCTGAAATTCATGAAACTTGGCATGCTATCCTGTAGCGGCATCAACATGTCGTGGTACAAATTTTGTCCCATTTGGGGCAGGTTTGGGTATAAGCTTCTCACAAACCAGAGCTTCTCACAACAAGCGTGCTGGTTTCGGTATTGAACGTGCCACCTTTGGGGACGAAACGATATCCGTTGCCTCTTATTGATTTCAAAAAATTTCGAGTATCAGCATATAACAAGAGGAGTGTTGTGCGAATTTTTGTGATTTTTCAGGGTTCGTTTGGACATTTTTATGCATTAACTGAGTTTTCAATGCATTTATGTGCATAATTCAAATTTGAACTACATGCACATGCTCCAGTGCATATAAATTGGTTGAACAATCAAATTTGTGTCCTTGGGTGCATGCTTAGGTCCGATGCAAGAAATGGGAATGAATTTCAAACACCGGGGCACCGTTGATTTCCGGCAAAACATTGAGATGCCTGGTTTTTAAATTCTAGTAATCCAAAACTCGTCTGAAATTCATGAAACTTGGCATGCTATCATGGAGCGGCATCAACATGCCGTGGTACAATTTTTGTCCCATTTGGGGCAGGTTTGGGTATATGCTTCTCACAAACCGGAGCTTCTGACAACAAGCATGATGGTTTTCGGTAGAGAACGTCCCACCTTTGGGGACGAAACGATATCCATTGCCTCTTATTGCTTTCAAAAAAATTCCTCGTGTCAACATAGAACAACAGGAGTGTTGTGTGAATTTTTGTGATTTTTCTGGGTTCGTTTAGACATTTTTATGCATTAACTGAGTTTTCAATGCATTTTATGTGCATAATTCAAATTTGAACTACATGCACATGCTCCAGTGAATATAAATTGGTCGAAAAATCAAATCTGTGTCCTTAGGTGCATGCTTAGGTCCCATGCAAGAAATGGGAACGAATTTCAAACACCGGGGCACCGTTGATTGCCGGCAAAACATTGAGATGCCTGGTTTTTAAATTCTAGTAAATCCAAAACTCATCTGAAATTCATCAAACTTGGCATGCTATCACAGAGCGGCATCAACATGTCGTGGTACAAATTTTGTCCCATTTGGGGCTGGTTTGGGTATATGCTTCTCACAACCGGAGCTTCTCACAACAAGCATGATGGTTTTCGGTAGGGAACGTCGCACCTTTGGGGACGAAACGATATCCATTGCCTCTTATTGCTTTCAAAAAAATTTCTCGTGTCAACATAGAACAACAGGAGTGTTGTGTGAATTTTTGTGATTTTTCTGGGTTCGTTTAGACATTTTTATGCATTAACTGAGTTTTCAATGCATTTTATGTGCATAATTCAAATTTGAACTACATGCACATGCTCCAGTGCATATAAATTGGTTGAAAAATCAAATCTGTGTCCTTGGGTGCATGCTTAGGTCCCATGCAAGAAATGGGAATGAATTTCAAACACCGGGGCACCGTTGATTGCCGGCAAAACATTGAGATGCCTGGTTTTTAAATTCTAGTAAGTCCAAAACTCGTCTGAAATTCATGAAACTTGGCATGCTATCATGGAGCAGCATCAACATGCCGTGGTAGAAATTTTTTCCCATTTGGGGCAGGTTTGGGTATATGCTTCTCACAAACCGGAGCTTCTCACAACAAGCAAGATGGTTTTCGGTAGGGAACGTCCCACCTTTGGGGACGAAACAATATCCATTGCCTCTTATTGCTTTCAAATTTTTTTCTCGTGTCAACATAGAACAACAGGAGTGTTGTGTGAATTATTGTGATTTTTCGGGATTCGTTTGGACATTTTTACGCATTAACTGAGTTTTCAATGCATTTTATGTGCATAATTGAAATTTGAACTACATGCACATGCTCCAGTGCATATAAATTGGTTGAACAACCAAATCTGTGTCCTTGGATGCATGCTTAGGTCCCATGCAAGAAATGGGAATGAATTTCAAACACCGGGGCACCATTGATTTCCGGCAAATCATTGAGATGCCTGGTTTTTAAATTCTAGTAAATCCAAAACTCGTCTGAAATTCATGAAACTTGGCATGCTATCATGGAGCGGCATCAACATGCCGTGGTACAAATTTTGTCCCATTTGGGGCAGGTTTGGGTATATGCTTCTCACAAACCGGAGCTTCTGACAACAAGCATGATGGTTTTCGGTAGAGAACGTCCCACCTGTGGGGACGAAACGATATCCATTGCCTCTTATTGCTTTCAAATTTTTTTCTCGTGTCAACATAGAACAACAGGAGTGTTGTGTGAACTTTTGTGATTTTCTGGGTTCGTTTGGACATTTTTATGCATTAACTGAGTTTTCAATGCATTTTATGTGCATAATTCAAATTTGAACTACATGCACATGCTCCAGTGAATATAAATTGGTCGAAAAATCAAATCTGTGTCCTTAGGTGCATGCTTAGGTCCCATGCAAGAAATGGGAACGAATTTCAAACACCAGGGCACCGTTGATTGCCGGCAAAACATTGAGATGCCTGGTTTTAAATTCTAGTAAATCCAAAACTCATCTGAAATTCATCAAACTTGGCATGCTATTACAGAGCGGCATCAACATGTCGTGGTACAAATTTTGTCCCATTTGGGGCTGGTTTGGGTATATGCTTCTCACAACCGGAGCTTCTCACAACAAGCATGATGGTTTTCGGTAGGGAACGTCGCACCTTTGGGGACGAAACGATATCCATTGCCTCTTATTGCTTTCAAAAAAAATTCTCGTGTCAACATAGAACAACAGGATTGTTGTGTGAATTTTTGTGATTTTTCGGGGTTCGTTTGGACATTTTTATGCATTAACTGAGTTTTCAATGCATTTTATGTGCATAATTCAAATTTGAACTACATGCACATGCTCCAGTGCATATAAATTGGTTGAAAAATCAAATCTGTGTCCTTGGGTGCATGCTTAGGTCCCATGCAAGAAACGGGAATGAATTTCAAACACCGGGGCACCGTTGATTGCCGGCAAAACATTGAGATGCCAGGTTTTTAAATTGTAGTAAATCCAAAACTCGTCTGAAATTCATGAAACTTGGCATGCTATCATGGAGCGGCATCAACATGCCGTGGTACAAATTTTGTCCCATTTTGGGCAGGTTTGGGTATATGCTTCTCACAAACCGGAGCTTCTCACAACAAGCAAGATGGTTTTCGGTAGGGAACGTCCCACCTTTGGGGACGAAACAATATCCATTGCCTTTTATTGCTTTCAAATTTTTTTCTCGTGTCAACATAGAACAACAGGAGTGTTGTGTGAATTTTTGTGATTTTTGGGGTTCGTTTAGACATTTTTATGCATTAACTGAGTTTTTAATGCATTTTATGTGCATAATTCAAATTTGAACTACATGCACATGCTCCAGTGCATATAAATTGGTTGAAAAATCAAATCTGTGTCCTTGGGTGCATGCTTAGGTCCCATGCAAGAAATGGGCATGAATTTCAAACACCGGGGCACCGTTGATTGCCGGCAAAACATTGAGATGCCTTATTTTTAAATTCTAGTAAATCCAAAATTCTGTTAACCATTCATGTGACGCCACGTATGCAAAGTGAGAGCAGCGCAGGATTTGTGCATCCCTTCAACGCAAACGGTTGTTCTGGATGACCCATGTGCAACCACGTACAAACAATTTGGTAAGATTTGCATCTGTCATATTGGGTATGTTGCCATTTGTCAAACTGGAAAGATTTACATTTGTTGATCTAGTAACGTTGCCATTTGTCAATCCTTGTAACACTGCGACTTGTCAAAATATGCAGCTAGAAATCATTAGCACTATGTAATTTTTGCAACTAAAATTCAGTAATTAAGCATAGATTTCATTCATACATTAAGGAGTCGTTGTTAATTTATACAAACAGTTCAACTCGACAGCTGAACCGACCAAACTTCTCCCCAATTGTTGCCAACCATGTACTGAAATAGCTAGTTCAACTATATATACTAGCTAATTTTAAGTACGTTGTACAGTTCGACCACACTTCTATAGTCAGATGAACTGAACAAAATAGCCCCTAAATACTACTACTACCACGGAGGGGCTTTGTGCTACTTCCGGCAGCCTCTCCTCTGCTGAGCGCGCTCAGTAAGAGGCAGAGGAGGAGGAGGAGCCTACCGACGAGCTGGACAAATGCAATACGGTGCCTGCCGCTGCTGCACGTTCAGCGACGTTCGCCAGCTTGAACGCCCACTGCCGCTCCAGACGGTCCCTCTCGATTCTCGAAGCGGCCGGACTGCTCGTAGATCTCCTGGTTCCTCGCCTGTGCGTCGGCGTATGCTGCGGCCACGGCTGCGGTAAGGCTCTTTGCGTGCTCGATGAGGCGCTCCTCCTCTTCCCGCAGGAACTCGATGTAGCGTGCAAGGTCGCTGATGCACGTGCGGGCCTCCACCTCCGCCCCCCTCCTAAGGGCGGGGGTGGCGGAGTGGGTGATGATCCATGTGGTCGACGGTGGGATGGCGGCCACGGCGGCCGACGATGGGGTGGCGGCCACGACCACCACCTCCCGCCTTTGGGCCGCGGTGGCGGAGCGGGTGATGGCCACGGTGGACGGCAGCGGGGTGGCAGCCATGACGGCCACCTCCCGCCTTTGGGCCATGGCGGCGGAGCGGGAGATTGCCCTGGCTTTCAACGGTGGTGTGGCGGCAACGGCGGCCGGCAGCAGCTGTCGACGGGCAGCGGCGGCGGAGCGTGTGGTGGGTGTTCTGCGCACACCCAACAGGAAGGCCACGCGCACTACACTATGCCGGGGACTGCGCCGCCGCCGCGGTGTAGCCTCCCAGCTGGAGTTGTCCTCTGATGACGGCGGAGTGGCTGAGCGACGACGACGGACCGGTGCCATTGGCGATTATGGAAGAAGCAGACGAGATAAGCTACAGGGAGGGAGGGGAAATGCGACGCAGGACTCGCCGGCCGTGAGGGTTTTTATAGCAGGCCGGTAAGCATTGGGATTTTGGGGGATTTCACCGAGTCGGGCGGGAAGCTTGCGCGGGAACCTGCGAGGTTGCGTGGGAACGAGCTCACTGACGATTCATTGGCGCCACCGTTTGGCCAAAAGAACACCCCCGCGCGCTGCGCAAGCTTGCGCTGTAAGCCGTCTGCGGCAGCGGGGTGACAAGACGTGCGAGAGGAGGACGAGAGGACACGTACACATACAGTTAATAAAAAACATTTGTGATTTAATTACCTACTATACCCCCGTCCTGGTTTATAAGTAGGATTTATTAACTAATAAAATACGAATGCATGTCGCCATAGATTATATCGTTGGAGTCGTATTTGAACATAGTTTCCAACTATACAATTTTTGTAACATGCATTAACATTTTTTTGGTTAAATTTAAGGTTATACACCAGCAAGCGTTTGCCCGCAACACACACGGCTTATTCCATCACAAACAGCTCTGATGGATCAACTGTCTGCCACGTATCGCACACGCAACTCTAATCTGATTCGTGATTGATGTCTCCGACATCGCTCGCACAGTTCGTCTTATTTGCCACATATCACTGTGTCGTCCTCTGCTCGCGTCCCTCGGCAAGCTCTGCTCGCCGTTAGGCGCCGCAGCGCGCTGTGCTCGCCGTTAGGCGCCACGGCATGATCAGCTTGTGGACAGCTTTTCCTTGAGGCGACCGCAGAGCACTCTGCTCGCGTCCCTCCGCACGCGCTCTGCCAGCGGTTGGACGTGCGCACGATCACGTCGGGGGCCCCATATGCATGCGGTTGTGGCGCGCGCGTTGCCATGCGATGCATTTACGTGCGGCACGATAGATTTATGCGTTGCAAATTCTAACTGCCATCAGGGCTTGCCGATATTCCTGGCCGTCCGGCTTCCCCTTTAATTCCAGCAGCCATTATAACCTTAGTCTCTTCAACCTTTCGATCGCGCCCCACAACACAACAAGCACACCCACGACGACACATAGAGAGGGGATGTCCGGCGGCGCTCCAATGGAGTTCGGCGAGCATAGAGTGGAGACCCACGCGAGGGAGAAGGATCTCTCGGTGGTGTACACCATCGACCCGGCCGTGGTGGACGACTACATCAACAGCGTTGAGCAGTTGCTTACTGGAGACAAGTACAAGGTGGTCGGCATCGACCTCCAGTACACCGCCGGTCGTCCCGGCATAGATCAAAAGGTTACCGTCGCCCAGTTGTCCGTGCGCCATCATGTCCTCATCTACCACTACTGCATGACCACAGAGGCTTGCGACCGTTTCAACAGGTTTGTCAACAGCACCGACTACAAGTTCGCCACGGTGGATACCAAAGACGATGTAAAAGCGCTCAGTGTTACGGGCTTGGCCTGCAAGAACCTTGTTGAAATCCATGAGCACTACAGGGTCTGGGGCAGCACGAAGCAGGACTCCCTGGTCGAACTCGCCTCGGCCATCATTGACCCCTACTACGAAAAGATGAAGCAGGATGCCCAGAGAACAAGTCCCGTATCCTGGCATAAGGCCTGGATGCGGCAACTGGATGAACCTCACCTCAGGTTCGTGGCCAAGAGCGTGTACACATGCTACGAGATGCACAGGTGGATCGTTGACATGAGGAAGTGCCTCGTTACCCAAATCGACGAGTCCGGATCGATCCAAAAGAAGGGCAAGCGTCACAAGAAGTAGATGATGATCAGATGATTGTTTATGCTAGTTAATCATGCATGTAATATATAGTTTACTTTATTGGTGTGTGTGGAAATGTCATGTGTGTAGTAGCCACCTATGTAATTATGCATGTAATAGTTTACTTTAGTGTGTGCAAATGCCATGGTTGTAGTAGCCACCTATGTAAGTGGATGTTTAATTTGGTTATGCAAGCATGTCCTTATAAGTGTGTGTCTATATATATGTTGTTCTTCTGTATGCAATCCCATCGCACAACACACACGTCTTATTAGCAGCAACCGTCTGTGTTCTTATCGGTCTTCAGACACATTTCTGATTACAGACATGTTTGCCGCGTATCACACACATCTTGTTAAGTTGAACCATTTTTGTTCTCATGTCTCAACGCAAACAGTTCATCCGAGTGAACCGCATGCCGTATATCGCACACACCTTTGATCTGGCTGACCGTTTCTTTTGTTTTGCCTAATCACAAACAGTTCATCCGAGTGAACCGTATGCTGTGTATCGCACACGCCTCCCTCTGGCTGCCCGTTTCTTTTCTTCCTCCTCATCGCAAACAGTTCATTGAACTGAACCGTATGCCCTTCATCGCACACGCAACTAAAAACTGAACCGTGTTTGATGCATCCGTCATCGCAAACGTATTACACATTTCTGACCGTTTTCATACAGCACCGTTTGCGATTATGGCATCGCGCACAGTTTCTCGAAGGGTCTCTAATCGTAGTGTCGCATTAGCAGCATCCTGCAGTAGTGTAATATCCTTTCAAGATGTATATTTCAGAAAGTTCAATGATTGGCATGGCATGGACTAGAGATGTGGACCCCTCAAAATGCTAAGGACAAAGATTGGCTAAAGTTCAAGACTCTTCATTTCTATTTTAGTGATCCAAGATCACATTGAGTCCAAAGGAAAACCAATACTATTAAAAGGGGATGAGTTGTTGCTTAATGGTCTACTTGCTCAAGTGCTTAGTGATATAGCTCCAAAACCCTCAACCAGTTTCTCATTTTCAAATATGTCCAAAAGTCAAACGCGGCCCCACTGAAATGCTCCATCCGACGCCACCGAGTTCACTTGACATAGCCACTGCCAAAACCCTAGACAGTTCGATCACACCGATATCGATCTCGGTCTTACCTAGATGGCCTTGCATTCTCACTTTGACATGCTTCCCTATTTCGGTCTCACCGAGTCAGTGAAATCGGTCACACCGAGTTTGCTTGTCATTCTCTCTGTTGACTATTACTCCACTTCGGTCTCACTGAGTTGAAGTAATCGGTCTAACCAAGTTGATGTTTTCCCTATCCCTTGCACATCGGTCACACCGAGTTGTTCCTGTCGGTCCCACCGAGATTCCTAACGTTCACATTTTGAACTAAATCGGTCTCACCGAGTTCATCTATTCGGTCTGGCCGAGTTGGGTCAAATGTGTGTAACGGTTGGATTTTGTGTGGAGTCTATATATACCCCTCCACCCCCATCTCCATTTGTGAGAGAGCCATCAGAACGTGCCTACACTTTCACTACTCATTTTCTGAGAGAGAACCACCTACTCATGTGTTGAGACCAAGATATTCCAATCCTACCACAAGAATCTTGATCTCTAGCCTTCCCCAAGTTGCTTTCCACTCAAATCTTCTTTCCACCAAATCCAAATCAGTGAGAGAGAGTTGAGTGTTGGGGAGACTATCATTTGAAGCACAATAGCAAAGAGTTCATCATCAACACACCGTCTATTACCTTTTGGAGAGTGGTGTCTCCTAGATTGGTTAGGTATCGCTTGGGAGCCTCCGACAAGATGTGGAGTTGAACCAAGAAGTTCGTAAGGGCAAGGAGATTGCATACTTCATGAAGATCTACCCGAGTGAGGCAAGTCCTTCGTGGGAGATATGGCCATGGTGGGATAGACAAGGTTGCTTCTTTGTGGACCCTTCGTGGGTGGAGCCCTCCGTGGACTCGCGCAACCGTTACCCTTCGTGAGTTGAAGTCTCCATCAACGTGGATGTACGATAGCGCACCACCTATCGGAACCATGGCAAAAATCTTTGTGTCTACATTGTGTTTGCCTTCTCCAAACCCTTCCCTTTACCTTCATGTGCACTGTTTTACATTCCGCTGCTATACTCTTAGAATTGCATGTGTAGGTTGATTGATTGACTTGTTCTAATCGCTAAAATCTGCCAACACTTAAAATTGGGAAAAGACTAGATTTTTATTTGGTCAAGTAGTCTAATCACCCCCCCCCCCCCTCTAGAACTGCTTTCGATCCTACAAAGGTGGTTAGACCAAAATGAGTAGAGTCAAGGAGTACCTTGCTCTGATACCAATTATAGGAACAAAGTATGTCTACCAGAGGGGGTGAATGGGAGTTCCAAAATCTATTTCGGAAATCTCAAAACTCTCGGAACCCAGCAGCGGAGCGAATAAAACAGAGTACAGCGAGCAAATACAAGCTATCGAATGGAAACTAAGAACATGCAACGAGACAAATCACATAATTAATAACATTCGAAAGTACCGAGGGAGAACAGAGGTAACCAGTGATGCTCGATGGTGACAAGGTATTTGGTAGACCAGTTCGTCCTTCTGCACAAGGACTACGTCTGGTTGGAGGGGTTGTGACTTAACACGGAAGATAAACTCTCTTCGCCCTATTCTCCTCGCGACAATTGGTTTGTTAACCAATGTCGATTACTCATGGTAGATACTTGAGGTGATCTCCGAACCTTTACAAACTTCTTCTTCGAGAACCACAATAACTCTTGGTCTCTGAAGAAATTGACACCTAACCGTCTAGAGAGTTTGCAGCTCTCAAGAGTAATAGGCGGAATGTACTGGACTTAGATTCAAGTGATGTTGAACCACTATCTAATTCTTCGGCTCTAGGGGTTTTCTCTCAGTGGATTTTAAACTCAAATCACTCGGAGAGGGGGTTGCTCAATAATCTTCTTAGAATCAAACGAAGCAGCCGCCGGACAACGCCGGAGCGGGGTGACTATTTATAGCCGCAGCCTTCCTTGGTGGGAAATGACCATTTTGGACAGGAGGTCCAGCCAATGGCAACCAACACGTTCACAACGGTTGGATTTTGGAGCAACAGTAACATTACTTGAGGAACAAGCAATGCTAACTCCTCGATCAAAGACAAATATCTCGCATCGAAGAAGACCTCAGTCTCTTGCTGGCAAGTATTTGCTCGGAACACAAAGAGATTTCTCTCACAACTTCCATAGGATTTGGGTTTAGCATCAAAGAATCAAAGTTTCGAATGCTACACCCCTCTTAATAGTACGGTGGTCCTATGACTCAATAAAGAGAAGAAGAACAATAAAATAAATGCTACGTCTTCACTTCGTCTTCAATCTCCTCGGACACAGTCACTTTCTCCGGACAGGTACCAATTGCTTCACGTCAGCAATATTGAGGGGTCACTCTTGTTATCATAATATTCAGTGATAACCTTCACTGCAACGCAGGGAGATTACCTTCGTTGTTTGCATCAAACTCCTCATGACTTCAGACCTATTACTCTGTGTGCACTAGCAAACACATAAGTCCCATACTGTTCATGTCAACAAACTCCAAAACATAAGGGGTCAATCATTGCACCAACAGATACTACCTATGTGATGGTATCTATCCTCAGTGGACCACTATTGTGAAGACAATATTCAAACCTATCGGAGAGAAGAGGAAAAGATTTGCCCAAGAGCAAGAGAGTGCTAGGAAGGACATCGAGCGTGCCTTCGGTGTTCTGCAATCTCGATGCGGCATCGTTCAGTATCCTGCTAGGACTTGGAGCACCAAGAAGTTGTGGGAGGTGATGACTGCTTGTGTGATCATGCACAATATGATCGTAGAGGATGAGCGCCCAGAACGTATCTACGATCAAGGGTTTCAGTTTCAGGGTGAGAATGGTGTGCCTGATCATGGAGGAGCGGCAACGTTTGAACAGTTCACCCAATTTCACCATGAAATGTGTGATGGGAAAACTCACATGCAGTTGCAAAATTATTTGGTTGAGCATATGCGGGCTCATGTTGGCAACCAATAGATGTATCTTCTTTTCACATGTATTTGAGACAATTTAATTTTTATTCGGCTTGTAAAACTATGCTAAATTTATTTGGTTGTGAAACTATGCTTTATTTGCTTGTGAGACTATGCTATTTGTTTGCTTGTCAAACTATGCAAAATGTGTGCATATTTGTTGAAAAAAGGCGGCCAGCAGGCCAAGTGGGTAAATATGGGTCGGTGCGTTGGGCACATTGCCGACTCAAATGATAAACAAAGCGGACTCTGACCTGGCGGCCGACCCAAACGGATAAAAAACAACAAAATTGCCGTCTGTTTGGGTCAGGGCGTTGGAGTTGCTCTAAAGACGGTAGTGACAATCAAACTTTATCTTTTGAGTAGCGAATTGCACATACAGTACATCTTAAGTCCATCCTCTTGATCAGGTCCTATATTTGTTTTCTAGGGTATCATATTAGTCATTTGACTCTTTCACGTGTGACCTCATATAGTAAAACTAAACAATACATCAATTATTTTAGTACCTTTTTTAATGATGAGTGTCTTGAATAAAAAAACAGAATAGCACCTCTACATAAAAAGTGAAGTCAAACAAATATATATATTACATAATCTTAATAAAATCATACAAATCTGAACTCGCACAACTCTAATAGAGTTGAATAATAAATACTCCCTCTGTAAACAAATATGATACAATAATCAGAGTATACACATTTTTGTGGAGCCATTTATTTGTTTTCTATGGCAACACACGTACATTCAACTAGTAACACAACCAAAGTTGGAATATGAAACGAGTGATTTACCTTTGCAAGTTCGACCAAGTCACCTTCACTGAGATAGAGGCAAGCTCAAGCATTATTTGCTGATAGTCGTACCCATGTTTTTTTGCTTTGAAAAAACAATGATGATCAAGATCATTTTTACAACTATTCTGACCTACCTTGAACTTCAAATGCATCAAAGTATCCTCTTTTACAGCAATCACATATCTTCTTAAGCCACATGACTCAACAACACTGCCACGAAAGAGTTGAATCTCATGTAATCCATTCCTAAGGACAACACACGAACTGAGAGATAAATCAAATCCACACTGCACTTTTGATATGACAACATCTATTGTGGCCTCAAATGCCCAACGAACGAGGGCTAAAGTGATGTCAACCGCACCACAATCTCCATTAATCCGATGCGTGAATGGATACTCAGGTGTGACTAGATCATGGTACTCCATTGCACCATCAATTAGTTGTAGATCATCTTCTTGCTTTCCTTTCTTGATCCTCATGTCAAACTCAACTAGAGCAGGGGCTACCATTGTGATGCCTCTCTTAGGGCCAGTCATCTCAATAAGAGAACCCTGTAAACCTATTATTATTTAGTAGCTCCTCATGGAAAGTAAGAAATATGTGAAGCATATGCTCTACTTTATGTCAATTGACAAAGATCTCAAATAAATGATAGTAAAATCCAAACCCTCCAATATAAAATCATTTGAAATATTTTACCAACAAACATAAGTTGACTGCATATAAAACATAACTTCGATAAATCATGCAAAGATAACTAACCACAAACTTGCCTAACATATGCAAAGGAAAAAAACACATCGTTGTATAAGATCCTCAAAGCACATCATTTGCATAAACGAATGCATATAGTGATACTCCCTCCGCTCCTTTTTAGTTTGCATATAAGTTTTTGTTCAAAGTCAATGTATCTCTACTTTGACCAAACTTATAGAAAAAAGTATCAACACTCACAGTGCCAAATTAATATTATCAGATTCATTATGAAATGTGGTTTCATACAATATATATTTGGTATTGTAGATGTTCATATATTTTAATATAAATTTGGTCAAACTTTGCAAAGTATGACTTGACACAAATCTAATACGCGGAGTAAAATGGACCGGAGGGAGTACAAATAAGATCATCAAAGTGGTCCCACCATCACAAACACCGCAAATGTTTGACCTCTTTGGTTGCAGGATTCCGAAAAGCGTTACACTAAAGCACAAGATTAGAGTGTCACGCCATCTTCAGTACAAGAGACTGAAAGGATGTTTGATTGTGGACAGGAAAAGCATAGGAATCTTCCTAAAAGGTTGAAGTGAATAGAATTTCAATAAACTATAGCGCAAATGAATCCCAAGAGAGAGAAAATCCTATGATTTCAACCCTATATCAAACAATGGAGGTAGGTGAACAACTCGAGCGGATATTGACTTGAATTATTAAATGAATGAAATATTAAATATAATTGCATATATATGTAAAAATGTGCACCTCTTCCACGATGATGGGATCATCCCTGCTACGATTGAAAACATAATTAAGCAATGAATCATAACGATCACGCACTGCTATATATCCATATAGTTGTACCAAGCCGATGTTGGTACTAGCTTTTTCCAATTTCAGCGAGAAAATCTGCATCATATTAGTTGCAGAATGTACCATGCATCTATCCCTATTCGGGAAACAATTCGTGGGATTTGAGAACATCATCGGCTCTAGTTGTGCTTCATGAAAAAAAAATACATGTTATATTACAACAAATAATGTTTTAT
This sequence comes from Triticum aestivum, assembly GCF_018294505.1. Classification (NCBI taxonomy): domain Eukaryota; kingdom Viridiplantae; phylum Streptophyta; class Magnoliopsida; order Poales; family Poaceae; genus Triticum; species Triticum aestivum. The sequence continues at coordinate 37,393,159 of NC_057808.1, read as the reverse complement.
ACAAACAATTTACACAAAAAAATAAAATTATAATTATGCTTGTCAATACATATTTGTGCAGTTTAGAAAGAAGAAGAATAATGTCATTTGATTTTCCGAGTCATGGAAGTTGTTGGTGTATGAGTACAAGGGAAACTTATTTGTAGGACTAAAACTAGTGACAAGATCCTAACCATGTATAGTATATCGACAAATTTATATATCTAAATGAAGCATGATATTTTTTTGCTAATTCATAAATTCTTTATAACAATCCAGATATATATTGCATTTTTTTAAATACAAGAATGCATTTTAAATCAGTCAAGCAAACTATATAGCCGGTAAGCATCCTAAAAATAAAATGGAACATGATAGGTGACTTACTCTCACCACGTTGAGTAAGATGCCATAGCTTTAGAATACCATAGTTTATCTTGTATATAGAACCATCCCGATGGGTGGTTTTCTTATAGATGTCGGCTTCAGATACAGGATAAGAGGCATGGCCAACAAGGACTTGCTTCGTTCGCCCCTTCATCCCTGATGTGTCCATCCCCTTGGTGGTGGCAAATTGTTTGCCTCTGGTGGCATAGATGGAGGTGCAGAAATAGTTACTGACACAAGGGAGGACGCAGAGCCAATTTGGCCTGCCCCATTTATTCACTCCTTTTACTGCAATGTTGCTTGCCAGGACAAAGGATGCATAAGCAGATCGGTCACCAAAGAGCAATCTTAGAACCCGGTCATTATTCCGTGTTAGTCTCATTCCAGATCCAAAAATCTCCAGCAGCATGGTTCTGACGAGAATAATCTACGGAAGGCCAAAACGCACTGTAAAAAACGGTCCAGATTATGGCATGAGTGGAGCATCCCGGCTTATTCAACATTTTTAGCCCAATAAATCTAGAATTTCTACTCAATGCTTGACGGTCCAAATAGATAAAACATGACAGAAACTACAAATGGCAATACCAAAATGTCAGAATAGTCCTGCACATTCACACATGCAACTGAAAACAAAATCTCTAAATCTTCTATTTAAGCTCGGCGCTAAAGTATGGCACATATACGGGACACATACACATGATACGGAATGTCAAAAAGACAACCACCAGCGCCGGCTGCCTGAAGCCCTGAGCCTCACCTGAAGAAGGGGAACAAGCCTGCAGCGCGGCGGCTGCCGCGGGGACAGGGCCGCCGGGGCAGGTGCGAGGCCGGATTGCAGGAGCAGGCCGCGGGACGGCGCGACGCGGGCTGCGTCGGGAGAGCGGCAGAGGTGCGTGACAAGGGAGCGGGATCAGCAGGTGGCGGTGCCGGCGCACAAGGCGGCAGCAACCTATCAACACGGCGGCGGAGGCGCGTGCATCGTGGCTCTGGCTCTGGCTTAGCTGCCAGATTGCGCGTGCGGTCTCCCTCTGCCTTGGGCCTTGTTGTGCCACTGGCTGTCAGCAAGAAGGGCCCATTAAAAATAGTGCTGAATTGTTTTTTTCTCCAAATCGAGGGCCGTGGGGAGCTCTCTAGCGCCTTCAGGCCCTAATAGACCCTAATAGACCCTGTAGCACACAGCTGGGCCGGCCCATTAACGCACACGTTCGTCAGCAGCAACTACGCAAGCGCTACCCTAGACTAAAAAAGAGAGTTATTTTTTCTTCTCTCGCAAGAGTCACTTTCTTGACATACGAGCATACGAAGTGGTGGGCCCAGCAGTCATCATGTGTCACGTACTGGGCACTTTCTCTGAATTTTGGTATTTTTAATTTTCTAAACACATTTTTTGTGTATTAGATGTTTTTTCTCTTTTTGGTTTTTGTTTGTTTTCTCTACTAAAAACTGTTTCATTTTGTTGTTTTGCAAACCACACCTGTGCTTCTTAGGAAAAAGTTGTGCTTCCATGAGAAGCACATATTTGGTTCCTAGATAAGTACAGGTGTGTTTCTCGAAAAGAAAACAAATATGTGCTTCCCAGAAACACATATTTGCTTTCATGGAAGCACAACCCTGCTTCTCAAAAAACAAAAAAAAATTACTTGAACAAGAAGCACAAATTTTCTTGTCATAGAAATATAGATTTCCTTCCGCGAGAAGCACTCTGTTTTCACAGAAAACAAATTGTATTTTTAGAAAAAAGGAAAATAAATGAAAAACCGCAACCGTGCTTTCGGCTTCATTTTTTCTTTTGTTTTTTAGAAGATCTCGATGCGAGAAATCCAACGGTGAAAATGGTTCAGGATTGGGACGCACAGTTCAAGAGATAAAACGTTTTGAATAAACAAATCTACGGAAAAAAAAAAGAAAACACTAGGTTACTACAAGTGGTGCACCTCCTGAGAAGGTAGGAGTGACCTTTGCAAGTGGTACCCGTTAACTAGTGATTGCGCCGCTCGTCCTGATTGTCGGCTCGCTCTATTGTTGCTCGTTCAGAAAAAACCAGTAGAAGAAAATATGAAGCATTTTGGCTTATCTCATTTTGACCAGTTTGCGTTTAGTGATGAGATGCAATCTATGGACGACGGCTTGATGCAGACGGTTTGGTGGTGCAGCAACGGCAACGGATTTGTAGACCACTACATGGAGCTGCTGTGATGCGGAAAAGTGGTGACGATAACATATGATTGACTTCGATTTGGTGGTGCTTCTTGAGCACCCGGTCTTGAGCTCCAAGGTGAAAACCATATGTCTGACCTGAGGTTATACCTGACAATGACAATGTTTTTGCATCCTTACCTGGTTGAAGGTGTTGCTCTGATGTACTTTCGACTAGTTCTTCAGCGTGAAAATCTTGATTCTAACATTTGGTTGTTTAATCAGGTGATGATGATGTTTCAACGCCATTCCCTTTCTGAAGGCCTTGTTGTTAAAGAACTTTGTTGTTCTTGCGATGTCAAGAGATGGTTGGTGCAGATATGGTCGTTGTGGTAGTTTGCTTCATTTTGAGTCAATAAAATTCACCCTTTATCGACAAAAAGACCATATTTGTTGCATTTTTCTTTTCCTGAGGACTTTGGATTTTCTTTCATATCTCTCAAGTAGCGCCTCCTATGTACTTTGAAAAGCAATGCAGATCAAACAATGATGAAATCAATTAAACTTCCAAAGGAGATATGGTAAGACATGCTCAGAGTATTTGTAGAAAATATGCTTCTCATAGAAACAGAGAAGACAAACATTCCGGCACAAAATTAGTAATTAGTAGCAAACAGACATACATATAGTGCAAGATCAAATATGGCATCAATAAATAAGAGTAAATCCGGTGCAAGATCAAATAACACAGCTAAAGTTCAAATATGAAGCAGAGTGCTTTCCATTCGCACATTGGTCGTTGTGTATTTTCTTTTCTTATTAATTCTTTGATGAAATTATTGCCAGTTGTTGAGTTTGTTAATTCAAAGCCGGGGTCGGCTCGAGCCTATTCTCTAAAATGTTCGCGCATTTGACCAATTCACCTTCGTGATGACCTGCAAGTGCACAAGGTTATTGTAGCACTTTCATGATAAGTAAGTATCGAACCCACGGGGAGCGGAAAGGAAGGCACCACAAACCCCACAACTATGTTATCACTTAACACACTCACATACGCACCCAGGCCGGAGTTTGGAAATAGTCTACTCTATCAGTTGCTAGAAAAACAGAATAAAAGGCGTTTACTATAGTATGAACTAGAAGGTAAAAAAGGAACAAAAAGAGATTAAGTTAGTAGAGACGGTACCTGAGCAGTAAAGTGTTATCTAGGATTTCGAAGTCATCACTACAAATATGACCTGCGCAATAAGTTCGGAGCAAACACTCTCTATGGTATCCTCTATCCATCCTTCATATGCATAAGTGGTCGGTTCTGGTACAAAGCATGTTCTACTTTAACATAGACTTCATGCACATATGCCACCAACCGTAGCTTCCCCAAGCATGTTATCACATACGGTCAATTAAAGGTTTCCCCGTGGACGCACTCAGATGTGGATCATCTCATCTCCCGAGCGATTGGTACAACGTATGTGTCGTCGGAAGATCCCAACATCCACGTGCGTACGTGCAGATAAATGGGCATCACATAATATTTACATGGCCGATTTATTTGCTCTCCGGCCGACTGCTGCTGAGCCATGCATGTCTCCGCTTCAATACAGCACGCGACTCGTGCGACGACACAAGGCCCTTCTATATGTATCTCCTGTGCGCGTGTCGCCTGCAGATCACCCCCATCCACATGCCATCTTCTATTCCTTCAAAAAAAATAAACATGCCATCTTCTACCTCTACCTGTTCTTCCCACCGTCGTCCGCCCGCGCCGGCGCAGGCGCCTATCGCATCCCGATCGTCGTGGGCATGCGCCAGCCCACGCTCAAGGCAGACCTTTAAATAAAAAGTACAGTCATACAAATAGATATTACATATTCTTAATAAAATGATACAAATCTGAACCCACACAATTCTAATAGAGTTGAGTAAAAAAATACTCTCTCTATAAACAAATATAAGACGTTTTTACATTTGTTTACAAAGGTAGTACTCTGTAAACGCTAAAGGTGGTACATTAATAGAAGAATGCACATTTTTGTGGATCCATTTATTTGTTTTCTGCAAACCCACGTACATTCAACTAGTAACACAACCAAAGTTCGAATACGAAACGAGTGATTTACCTTTGCAAGTTCGACCAAGTCACCTTCACTGAGATAGAGGCAAGCTCAAGCATGATTTGCTGATAGTCGTGCCCATGCTTTTTTGCTTTGAAGGAACAATGGTGATCAAGATCATTTTTACAACTATTCCGGCCTAGCTTGAACTTCAAATACATCAAAGTATCCTTCTTTACAGCAATCACATATCTTCTTAAACCACATGACTCAACAACACTGCCACCAAAGAGTTGAATCTCATGTAAACCATTCATAAGGAAAACACACGAACTGAGAGATAAATCAAATCCACACTGCACTTTCGATATGACAACATCTATTGTGGCCTCAAATGCCCAACGAACAAGGGCTAAAGTGATGTCAACCGCACCACAATCGCCATTAATCTGATGCGTGAATGGATACTCAGGTGTGACTAGATCATGGTACTCCATTGCACCATCAATTAGTTGTAGATCATCTTCTTGCTTTCCTTTCTTGATCCTCATGTCAAACTCAACTAGAGCAGGGGCTACCATTGTGATGCCTCTCTTAGGGTCAGTCATCTCAATAAGAGAACCCTGTAAACCTATTATTATTTAGTAGCTCCTCATGGAAAGTAAGAAATATGTGAAGCATATGCTCTACTTTGTGTCAACTGACAAAGATCTCAAATAAATGATAGCATAAAATCAAAAACCTCCAAAATAAAATTATTTGAGATATTTTACCAACAAACATAATTTGATTGCATATAAAACATAACTTCGATAAATCACGCAAAGATAACTAACCACAAACTTGCCTAACATATGCAAAGGAAAAAACACATCATTGTATAAGATCCTCAAAGCACATCATTTGCATAAACGAATGCATATAGTGATACTCCCTCCGCTCCTTTTTAGTTTGCATATAAGTTTTTGTTCAAAGTCAAAGTATCTCTACTTTGACCAAACTTATAGAAAAAAGTATCAACACTCACAGCGCCAAATTAATATTATTAGATTCATTATGAAATGTAGTTTCATAGAATATATATTTGGTATTGTAGATGTTCATATATTTTAATATAAATTTGGTCAAACTTTACAAGTTTGACTTGACACAAATCTAATACGCGGAGTAAAATGGACCAGAGGGAGTACAAATAAGATCATCAAAGTGGTGCCACCATCACCAACCGCAAATGTTTGACCTCTTTGGTTGCAGGATTCAGAAAAGCGTTACACTAAAGCACAAGATTAGAGTGTCACCCCATCTTCGGTACAAGAGACTGAAAGGATGTTTGATTGTGGACAGGAAAAGCATAGGAGTCTTCCTAAAAGGTAGAAGTGAATAGAATTTCAATAAACTATAGCGCAAATGAATCCCAAGAGAGAGAAAATCCTATGATTTCAACCCTATATCAAACAATAGAGGTAGGGGAACAACTCGAGCGGATATTGACTTGTATTATTAAATGAATGAAATATCAAATATAATTGCATATAAATGTAAAAATGTGCACCTGTTCCACAATGATGGGATCATCTCTGCTACGATTGAAAATATAATTAAGCAATGAATCATAACGATCACGCACTGCTATATATCCATATAGTTGTACCAAGCCGATGCTGGTACTAGCTTTTTCCAATTTCAGCGAGAAAATCTGGAACATAGCAGTTGCAGAATGTACCATGCATCTATCCCTATCCGGGAAACAATTCATGGGATTCGAGAACATCATCGGCTCTAGTTGTGCTTCATGAAAAAAATACATGTTATATTACAACAAATAATGTTTTATACAAACAATTTACAAAAAAATAAAATTATAATTATGCTTGTCAATACATATTTGTGCAGTTTAGAAAGAAGAATCATAATGTCGTTTGATTTTACGAGTCATGGAAGTTGTTGGTGTATGAGTACAAGGGAAACTTATTTGTAGGACTAAAACTAGTGACAAGATCCTAACCATGTATGGTATATCGACAAATTTATATAGCTAAATAAAGCATGATTTTTTTTCCTAATTCATAAATTCTTTAAAACAATCCAGATATATATTGCATTTTTTTAAATACAAGAATGCATTTTAAATCAGTCAAGCAAACTATATAGCCGGTAAGCATCCTAAAAATAAAATGGAACATGATAGGTGACTTACTCTCACCACGTTGAGTAAGATGCCATAGCTTTAGAATACCATAGTTTATCTTGTACATAGAACCGTCCCGATGGGTGGTTTTATTAAGGATGTTGCCTTCAGATACAGGATAAGAGGCATGGCTAACAAAGACTTGCTTCGTTCGCCCCTTCATCTCTGATCTATCCATCCCCTTGGTGATGGCAATTTGTTTGCCTTTGGTGGCATAGATGGAGGTGCAGAAATAATTACTGGCATAAGGGAGGACGCAGAACCAATTTGGCCTGCCCCAATTATTCCCTCCTTTTACTGCAATGTTGCTTGTCATGACAAAGGAAGCATAAGCAGATCGATCACCAAAGAGCAACCTTAGAACCCGGTCATTATTCCGTGTTAGTCTCAATCCAGATCCAAAAATCTCTAGCAGCATGGTTCTGACAAGAATAATCTACAGAAGGTCAAAACGCACCCTAAAAAAAGGTCCAGATTATGGCATAAGTGGAGCATCCCAGTTTATTCAACATTGCCCAGTAAATCTAGAATTTGGACTTGATGCTTGACGGTCCAAATAGATGAAACATGACAGAAGCTAAAAATAACAATACCGAGATACAAAAAAGTAACAAACCGAAAACAAAATCTCTTGATCTTCTATTTGACAACTACCACAACAATTGACAACAAAATGTCAAAATAGTCCTGCACATTCACACATGCAACTGAAAACAAAATCTCTAAATCTTCTATTTAATCACAGCACCAAAGCATGGCACATCACGATATACTGGACACATACACATGATACGGAATGTCAAAAAGACAAGAACCACCGCCGGCTGCCTGAAGCCCTGAACCTCACCTGAAGAAGGGGGACAAGCCTGCAGCGTGGCGGCTGCCGCGGGCACTAGGCCGCCGGGGCAGGTGCGAGGCGGGAAAGTAGCAGCGGTGCTGGCGGCAGCAACCGATCAACCAAGCGGCGGCGGCCAAAATACTGCTGAATTTTTTCTCCACACCCCGGACCGTGGGGAGCTCTATCTCTTGTTTTTTTAGGGGTGTGGGGAGCTCTCTTTAGACCCTGTAGCGCACAGCCGGGCCGGACCATTAGCGCATTCTCATCGGCTGCTCGCTCTACCGCTGCTCGTTCAGGAAAAACCAGCATCTTCTAAAAAAACCCAGCAAGCTACTGGTTTAGGGGAAAACCCGACTCTCTCGGTTTTCATAGATTGAAAATTCGTACTTTAAAAAATGTACGCAGATCAAAAAAAGGTTCACCAATTTGGAAAAGTTCACGGTTGAAAAATATTCACAAATTTGAAGAAGTTCATGAATTCAAAAATATACATGATCTGGAAAAATCATGAATTTTATAAATTCAAAAAATTTAAAAATCACGAATTTGAATATTTTTATTTAAAATGAACTTATTATAGAAAAATAAAAAAGTAAAATTTAGGAGCACTCATGATCATCAATTTTCGCAAACAGAAGGTGCTATCTTTTGGAACTATTCGTCGTGTGTTGTTATAACCCACCTCTGCACATGGACGTAGATTTATTTGGTTTTAGGCCCGTATCGTGGTTTAACCAGGCTTAATAGAAGTTATTTGACTAACTCTTCATTTTTGGGGCCTAATGAACGACACCCTCATCATCGTCCTTATCATTTTCCCTTTGTGACTGGAGGGACGGAATTGGTATACCTTTCTCTCCCGCAAGCTTTTAATGTGCATGGTTGCAACGAATGGCTCACAATCGAGTAGATTAACAAGGCAAGGCCCATGGCAGGGCATGGAAACTTCATGGCCAACGGTAACCATGGTTAAACCTAAATAAAAAACGGTAACCACGGTTGGCCCGAATGGGAGTTCATCATAGGCGGTGACCATGGAGAAGGAGAGCAGCATCAGCATGAGCTGCACTAGCCCCACGGCGACTACAGTAACTACATCCCTCGACCAGAGTTCGAGCAGATGGCGAAGCGTGTTCGCAGTGTCAAGCAGACACTCTAGCATGTCAACACCAACGTCAACATGCTCTCCCAGAACCTCCATGGGTTCACCACCGTGTGAGCTCCCAGCGGACATCACACGGTGCCACCATATGCACCCTTCTACCAGCCACTCTATAGACAGCCCCAACAACCGCCGGTCACACCTGGCGTGCCCTAGTGGCCTCATGTTCAGTGGCTACAACAGTCACCGCACAACGACAATGAGCAGGAGTAGACCCTGCTAGGCAAAAAGCCTAAGCTTGGGGGTGATTCCCCCTTTTGTGCATGCATTATATGTGTTTTTACTTTTCTTTTTGTTTGGCATGTTTACTTTAAGTTTTGCATAATCAAAGTTAGGGTAGCCTAGAAGTTTAATTTGTTGGAACTCTTTTGTCGTTATTATCTTTTGTGAGTTTTCATGGTACTTGTCACTAGCTATCACTAGCTACCAGGAGATGGAAGAATGGGAGGAACGTGACTTGGGAAAAAAACACTAGCCAACACAAGGATGTATAACATCTTCATTATCACTTCTCTCGCAAGTTTAAATAAGATAGTACTTTTATTTGGCTGGTTCACTTAGGTTTTGCTCCCGCCTAGTTGAATAACGGTTAATTCTAACTATTCATCAACCCGTGCATGGATAATAGATTAAAAAAAACTTGGAACACATTAATGAATAGGAAGACTTGGTAATTGGCTCTTGAAAATATCTTATTTGTAACATTATAGGTATTTTTGCACACACTTTCATAAAACCTGTAAATTTCATCTAAAACATGATATACTTTTATTATCAGATAAAAACTAATAATTACTTGGACCTGTGCCAAATGCACATGCTAAAACCAAAATAAATAAATTGCGAGAGAAGGGGGCATGTGGCCTGCTTTTTCGAAAATAAATATAGTGCTTATTATCGTGTTTGTGTACGGAACCTGCACTGACTAGGTGCATGGGGCCCACTGTCAGCCACTAGATCGCGAAGAAAGGGCGTGTGGCCTGATTTTTCTGAAAAGCCCACTTGGAATATATATTTTCCACACAAAAAAAACCTTGTCATGGCATTTTACACCTCTATGGCCAGTGGATCCCGCCTGTCCAGGTCCCGAAACCGCGACCCACGCCTAGCATAGAAGCCGGTCCAGTCCACCCTTCAGGTTGCAATGTCTAATATGGGTAATCAGCCATATGTACATGTAAGAGGACGCATGTGGAGCTTAAATGGGCTGCAGATAGTGCGCCCCATTTTGCAAGCGCTATTTTTTTAATATTTCTAAAACGTAAGTAATAAAATTATGTTCAAATATTTGTGTGTTATAAGTATTACACATTCAAAATATGATTAGTAAATAAAAATGTTTAAATATACACCGCATATTATATAAAAATATTTAGTTAATACGGACACTTAAAATGTATATTAAATAAAGAAATTTAATGAATACAAAAAAAATACACTAGTGGCCTATTTTTAAATTATTCAAAATGATGAATACAAAAGTTTACAAATATTTATTAATATTCACATCTGTATAGTCTTTACTCATGACTTATATTTAAGAAAAATATATGATTTAAATATTAGGCAAGGTTGAATATTCGTATCAATAGTTTAAATTTTAAATTATGAATATTTTCACTTACACAAACATTGAATTATACAAATGTGCGTATAATTTGATTTTTTATAATAAGAATAATAATTTTAATTGTAATTTATTATTTATTTACATATATTTTATTGTAAACCCCTTCTTTGTAATTCATAAATTATTTTAAATATACAAATATTTTAGAAATAATATGTGAACAATTCTAGAAATAAATTATTTTGCTTGTTTGTACAATATTTATTAGACACGAATATTCAAACATTATTTTTTGCTGGGATAATAATTTACATACTTTCTACAAATTTCTAAAAGAATCTAGCAGGTGCGAAATGGGCCACAGTGACCGCAGCCCGTTTCAGTTCCACGAGGGCCTTTGTTCTAGTACATTAAGCCTAGTTATGTATTGTACTCAACCCTAAAAAAAGTTATCGATTGTACTCATGCAGATGTGAAGGGTGGGTGGTTATACCTTCTTGTGTGCTAGTTTTGTGGGTCATGGGTTCAAGACCTACCATTTTCCTGTTAATATTCACTCTATAGTGACAGATGGTATCCATTGGTCCTAGAGGTAGAAAATGTCATGTCGGCAGGGGCTATTTATGAAAAGAATATGTGCCAAGGTTTTTTTTGGAACCAGGCCACAGACCCCCTCCTCCTCGTTCCAGTGGTTGACAGGGGCCCCATGTGCCTAGTCAGCGTAGATCCTATATATAAACACAATAAGCACTGCATGCACCACTTTAATGTATACCGCAACTTCTAGCATCAAAATGATTGTTTGCACCAAGTTCTAGCACCAGCGGTGTAATTGACTCTTCTTTCTATCCACCGCAGGGGTGGTGTTGGTGTGGGTTTGTATGGTTCCTATGTATTAGTTGTTGCTTTATATATCTATATCTATATCTATACCAGTATATAGTGTCGAATAACTTTCAAGTAACTGTTGTTGGATGAAGGCGATGCGACGTTAGAGAGGTGGCAAGTCTGTGTGTTGCTAACCGTTGAATCTTTTCATTACTTCGCCAGATTATGCCACGTGTACTATCTAGAAGGCGTAAGCCATATAGATATTTTGCATAAAACTTACAGCACACTTCTGCTTTATTCTAGACTCTTCCATGCTCACTCTCGTAACTTCTTTTTCTATCCAATCAATCATTATTATTTTTACTTCGTATTGAAGGATACGTACCTTCATAAATCATACTTCATCTTTGCAGAACATTAGCTTTGAGATGGCCATAAAAGACACCTAGACTAAATCATGCTTGATATACTGTACATGATTTTTTGCATCTTATATATACTTCATCCATTGATCCATATGGCTTACAATTTAATTCGTCTGTTATAGTTACTACACCAGTATGTCTATCTTTGATTGTCATTTGACTATCTGAGCACGTATAACTCAATAGTACAGATAAAGCGGGGCGAGAGTCTTTTTCGGCAATATCCAATTTCTTTCTTACTCTTTCTTTTTTGCGGGTGGATTTCTTTCTTAGTTGAGGAACTGAAACCAAGTCTTTAATACATGGATCGGATGGGATGAAAGGGACGAATCAAGGGCAGTAACGGGAAGAGTGCGTGTCGGAGAGGAGATCAGACGCGACGCATTACGTAAGTTATTCACGTAGGTGTAGGATTTTCGTGTCTTCCTATCTGAATACGCGGTCCACGTCTGAACCTATCTAGGCAGCCATGCAGCTCGCCAGCTCGGTCATCCAACGGCACGCGCGTACGTGCATGCTACCCATCTCATGGATGCCCGTGCATGCATGCAGCCATTCTCAACTATCTCATGCAGGACTAGGGGTATCTCCAACGACGACCTTCAAAATGGGCACGTTTGTCCACTGAAAATGATATGGGATCCGGCCATCCGATCATGTCTTCTAAAACTTTCGCCTCATTAAGAAAACTGTGAGCCAAGCCAAAGAGAAAAATCCAAGCTCAAGTGGGTTATTGGCCCCGCGTTGCCTTCTTCTCTGGCGACTCAGGGGAGATCCAATCGTGTCGCCGCCGGACTCCCTCTCCATCCTTCTCGTCTCGCCGCCGCCTGAGGCCCTGCAGGCGAAGCCCGGGCAGGTCTGGGGACGACGGTGGCGGGGTGCTTTCCTGAGTCGGCCTCTCTCCCCCGGCCTGGATCTCAGTGGCGGTAACCCATCGGATGCCTCGGCTGATCCGTGTGGCGGCTGGCCACGGGATGCCTTGGCCGGATCTGTGGGAGAGGGTGGCGGGGCCGCGGCGTTCACCGGCGAGCGGCGGCATGGTGTTGACGCTGGGAGGCCCAGATGCACGGCGGTGGCTGGATGGCGTGCACAAGGCGACGACGCTCCGGTGATCTGGCATGGCGTCTTCTTCGGGCGGTGCGGTCCCTGATCTGATTCATATCTCATCGGCCTGCCTCGAGACTTTTCGGCTTAGAAGGATCCAGTCCTCTAGCCGTGGTGGTCCTGTGGTGAAGAAGGTGGACGTGGTGAAGCAGCTAGGCTCATTTTTCTGGAGGACACGGAGGCTGCGGGCGAAAGCCAGACTTTGACTACGGTCGAAGCCAACAACAAGGGCGCCTATGGGTATCGCTACCTTGATGAAGGTGTCGACATGTAATCTTTGGCTTCCCTCCCAGAACACTTGAGGGGAAACCCTAGGTCCGGGTTTGCCCGGATCGGATGCGGCACTTGGGGTCAGTGGCGGAGCTAGCACAGGATCATTTGGGGGGGGGCAATGGCAAAATATGGGTTTATGAAGAGGCAAAACTCCCTATTTTTCCCAATCTATGCCATCACAAAAAAAAATCTTCACAGAAGATCCCAGGCTTGGGGGGGGGGGGGGCACAACCCCCCCCCCCCCCCAGCTATACACATAGCTCCGCCAGTGCTTGGGGTCGTGTTCCCCGTTGGGGGTATCATCTTGGAGTTGGGCCCAGCTAGCGAGACTAGTGGCTGGTGGCGGTTTGCCGGTTGCTTATGTGCCATCAAGCATGGATGATCCGTTGTTGTGGTGTGGCCTTGCGAACATGATGCACAGTGGTAGTCCAGGGATGTGATTGCGGTACAGATAGCCAAGTCATGTTCGATGATATTGACGGCTTGTTGCAGCCAAGACGGCGCAGTGTAGACTCGTGGTGTATTGTTTGGGGCCCGTGGTCATGCTAAGATTTATCATTGACAAACACTTGCATCGGAGGCATGGGATCGCCGGAGCGTCTCCATGAGATTTTGGTGGTACCATCTCTTCTTGCCATTTGAGCTGCGGCCGATGTCATTTGAACATCGACGGAGGTTCTGGTTCCGTGGATGGTCTTTGGCAAGTCGCTTTCATAGTGTGTGCACGTTTAGTCTACGTGGCTGTGTCCATGTTCGGATCACGTGCGCTTGCACCGTCTTCTTTTGGATCAACACCTGCTCGGCGTGGATTATCATTGTTTTTTTTCACTTTCTTTTTGTTTTCTATCTGCCTTGGCATAGCTTCGGTTGTATGACTTTACTAGTTGTCGGTGTGATTTTTGTGTGTGTGCGTTCGTGTTAGTTGTGTGCATCTTGGCTATGCAGAGGTCAGATGTGTGCTCTTTGTGATTCTATCCCCTTGATGCTCCATATTGAGCTAATAAAATCCATCCTTTGTCGAAAAAGAAAACTGTGAGCTCAAAATAACAGTATATTAAATTACCAATGACTGAAAATATCCAATATGATAGTAGTTCTAATTTTAAATATAATAATCCAACTATGTAGAGTGGACGTGTAAGCTTCGGTTGTGGTGTTGGTTGATGTATATCATTTTTTGTAACATCAAATGTGGACTCGGGTTCTATACCCATCCCCTATTTATATAATATGATACACATATTCGTGTGTATTTGAGAAAAAATCCAACTAAGTTTTCAAATAAAATAATTGAAACTTGAATTCAACTAGCACTTTTCTAGTTGTCCCCTTAAACCGTCCATAGATGCTCAATCAAATCTTTCTTGAGTTGTCTGATGCCGAATTTGTTGATGCATTTGAACAAACTCATCAAACATGGTTGGATTCTGATTAGAAAGTTGGATAGGATCACTCATATTCTCAAATTCCAGACCTCTGACAGCATATTCACCTTCATCCTTCACTATCATGTTGTGCATGATCACACAACATGTCATCACCCCCACAAGGTCTTCAGACCCCATTGTTTAACAGATCCACGAACAACTACTAAACGGGCCTGGAGCACTCCAAATGCCCTCTCCACATCCTGTTTAGCTCCTTGTCTTTGGGCAAAGTGGGATCTTTTCTGACTAATTGGCTCGGAGATGGTCTTGATGAAGGTGGCCATGAAGGATAGATACCGTCAAACAGATAGTAACTTATTGTACTGATGCCGAGTGACAGTATAGTTGCAAGGTGGAGCTTGCCCATCAGACAACCTAGCAAATAAAAGAGACCGCTGCAGCATGTTGATGTCATTGTGAGAACCAGGCATGCCAAAGATAACACGTCAAATTTAAATGTCATGTAATGCAACTGCTTCAAGAATGATGGCGGACTTCTTGACATGGCCGTGATGCCGAGAAAGAGGGAAGGGTGGAGACATGGGGTCCGTGAATTGATGCAGGACGACGTTAGATGTCAAACTGCGTCTGAACAACACGGTCCAAACATTTGCAGACGATTTGAAGATTAGCTTTGGAGATGCCCTATTAAACAGGACTGACTAGATACTCAGCTTGTCCACTAAAAAAAGACACTCTAGCTTGCATGTGTGCACGTGATCACATTATACGCACACTACCATAGCCTCACTTCTCATCTCAGCTACATGCATGAACCAACTGACGCGACGAAGTAAACATGATAAACACTAGACAACAAGGTTAACTCTAATGGCATTGGACTAGCGATCGATCGCTGAAGAGAAGAAAAAGGTGGCTAGCTCTAGCTAGCGATCGACCAGCGCGATCTAATCTGTTCACGTCCGCAGCTATCTCCCTCGTAGCTCAACTTCCAAGTACATACAGAAGCACGTAAATCAACACACATACTTCTGTTTCTAGTTCATACATAGTTCAGACATAGCATCGGGAGTTCATCATACCATATATCATGGGACTACCAAAATGATGGCATGTTTTACTGATTCATTATATAACTAAAGTAGGACTATATAGATAGGGAAAGCTCATCATCGACGGCCGCCCTTGCCCTTCTCCTCTTTGTCGTACAAGTAGCGCTCGAAGATGTAATAGGGGTCAAGCTAGATTTGCTCAGCAGCGGGCTAGATGTACTGGACGCGGCCCCGGACATGTTCTCGTCATCTTTTGGTGGGAGGCAGGCAAGGGCACGGACAGCCCGGGCTTGCTCCACCGCAAGGGAACCACCGCGAGGGCTCGTGTGACCCAGGCTTGCCACTTGGCTAGGATCTAGACATGGGCATCCTCCTCGGTCTTCTTCTTCGCGGCAAGGAACGCCTTCTCCCGCTCATGGCAGGCATGCCGTCCATCGAAAGAGCCATCGCAGCTACCTCATACGCGGCCTTCCTCCTGAATGATGGCCAAGCCCACACTGCATTTCCCTTGCTCCATTTGACCGGCCAAATGTTCTGCGAACAGTTTCTTCAGTTCAGTTCAGAGACCATTTTGTCCGAGGATGGCATATCGCCATTGGCAATGCGCACCAGCACAGGAGTGGCAGTAAACTCACAAAAGAGCTGATACGCTCCACCAAAGCAAAGCAACATTAACATAAGATGATCATGTGAGGGCTAGGGTTTTGAATTCTGCCATTGATTTCAAATCTCGAGCTACAAGAGGAATTAAAGGGGGGAGGAGAGAGTCGCCTTCCTCAGGAAGGCGAGCACACACGCAACACACGCCAGCCACTAGCCGCTTCTCCTCTCCTACCTTCTCACCAACCCTCCACACACATAAGTACTACGTCCTACTTGGCCCACTCCGGCCCAGCCAGCCGAGCAGGCAAGCGAGGTTGTCGCTTGGGCCGACCCAATGCTTGAAACCCGTCTTCGTGCTTCTCCTGGTCGCTGACAATCCCACCCGCCTTAGAAGCAGCTTGACCCCAAGCCGGTGCACGTGAAAACTTCTGACGAAGTGTCACTTTGTCTTCCTAGGTAGCCATCTCTCTAGGCGGATCGCTCCATTTGACGAGTACTTGGATCAGGGAATCAGTGCCCCGACGAACAACTCGTTGCTGAAGGATTTGTTCTGGATGCCGGAACTGATCATCAGGATTAGGGAGTAAAGGAAGCACTTGACATCCCGGTGCAAGGACCTTGCGCAACAGTGAAACATGGAAGACCGGGTGCACACGACTGGTAGGTGGTTGGGCTGATCTGTAGGCCACTTCACCCACACGCTCCACCACTTCAAAGGGGCCATAAAACTTGAAAGCAAGCTTGTGGTTGGTGCGTGGTGCCACTGAAGGCTGTAAATATGGCCGAAGTTTCAGAAAAACTGTGTCGTCCACTTCAAACACACATTCAGTGTGGTGCTTATCAGCTTGGATTTTCATACGCTATTGAGCCCTCAATAAATGCTGACGGACAGAATCAAACACCACCTTGCGATCATCCGGCCATTGTTGCACATCCACAGACTGAATTACTGCATCCGAGGAGATACCAAAGTGACGAGGTGCATGCCCATACACAATCTCGAAGGGAGTAGTACCTATGGCAGAATGCCAGTTGATGTTGTACCAGAACTCACATAGGGGAATCCACTTAGCCCACTTAGTAGGATGAGCACTGACAAAACATCGTAAGAAGCATTCCACCTGTTGATTAACTTGAGCAGAGCTCATTCTAAGTTGAGTACCAGACTTAGAGAACAATTCTTGCCAAAAGACATTGAGGCATACCATGCAGGCGCTATACTGAATTGAGAAAGGTTTCAGCGACTATTTCTGCTGCGAATGGATGGTGCATCGGAACAAAATGACCATACTTGGAAAATTTATCGATGACCACAGACAGGCAATTGTACTGACCAGATGGTGGTAGCCCCTCGACGAAATCCATTCTCACCATATTCCAAGGAAGTTTGGGGACAGGTAATGGCTGCAACAGGCCAAGGTAGGCTGCACGTTCAGGCTTTGCTTGCTGACAAATCAGGCAATGTTGCACATACTGTTTGATAAATCCCCTCATGTGTTTCTAGCGAAATAAACGCCTGATACGACGATAAGTAACTTGGAAGCCCGAGTGTCCTCCAATGGGACAATCATGGAAAGCAGATACAATTTGCTTGTGCAACTCTGGAACATCACCCACCCAAACACAGTTCTCAGTACGAAGAATGCTAGCTGTCAAAGTAAACTTACTATCAGAAGAGGAGCTGGTGGACAATTTCTGAAGTAACTCAGTGCAAAATTTATCACCCACATAGCTCTGCATAATATCTTCAAGCCAAGCAGGTTGAGCTGAAGAGATAAGGTGCATTTCTGGTAACACATCAAGAGAGCTATGTGGTTTTCTGAAAAGTGAATCAACAGCACTGTTCTCAACCCCCTTTTGTAACAAATGTTGTATTGAAGGCCAAATAGTTTTGTAAGGGCTTTCTGTTGCCACTTGGTGTGCAAACGTTGTTCAGACAAACTAGCCAAACTTTGTTGGTCAATTCGGATTACAAACTCTAAAACCTATAAATACTGTCTCCAGTGGTCAACAACCAACAGGATTGCTAAGTATTCTTTTTCATACATAGAAAGATTCTGGTTCCTGGGGCCAGAGCTTTGCTAACATAAGCCAATGGATGTCCATTCTGCATAAGTACTGCCCCAATATCCACATCACAAGCGTCTGTTTCTATCATAAAAGTTGAAGAGAAATTAGGAAGAGCCAAAACAGGAGTTGTTACCAAAGCCTGCTTAAGTAGTGCAAAAGCTTGTTGTTCATTTGCTGTCCAGTGGAATGGTACCTTTTTTTCAAGAGATTTGTCAAGGGTTTGCTCACAATCCCAACGAATGAACTTTCTGTAATAACCAGCCAGACCCAGAAAACCCCTAACCCCCTTAGCAGATACATGAGTAGGCCAAACTTGAATAGTATAAATTTTTGCTGGATCAGTAGAAACCCCTTGTCCATTAATGATGTGCCCCAAATAAGCAATTTTTGTTTGAGCAAAAGAACATTTAAACAGTTTCACTTGCCATTGATTTCAAATCTATAGGGAAGAGGAGAGAGTCGTCTTCCTCAGGAAGACGAGCACACACGCCAGCCACTAGCCGTTTCTCCTCTCCTACCTTCTCACCAACCCTCCACGCACATAAGTACTATGTCCTATTTGGCCCACTCCGGCCCAGCCAGCCGAGCGGGCAAGCGAGGCCGTCGCTTGGGCCGGCCCAATGCTTGAAACCCATCTTCGCGCTTCTCCTGGTCGCTGACTGACAGACCATCACCTGAACTTAACCAACGCACAACACGACGGACGAATAGCATCGGTAGTCTCTGCATTTTACTGACAGAAGAAGATTAAGCTGCCGGGAAGAAGGCTGCTGTATTGAGGCGCAGGCAGGAGGCGGGAAACGAACCAACCAACCAACCAACCGCCCTATATACCAAAACCCTGTGTAACCGCCACCGGCGGCAACACCCAAACTAGAGCCCAGCAACAACCTCGCCTGCGCCGCGCAGGAAGACGATCGGCCTCCCTGCACGGCGATCAACCGCACGGAATAGGAGGAGGTGCGGCGGCGGAGCAAGCGCGAGCGGCTTCCCTGCACGCGGAGGAGGCGCATCGTGGGACGAGCTCGTCGCGCCCGGCCTCACGCGGCGGCGCGTCAAGCCGGGAGGAAGCTTCTGACGCGCGGCGTCCGGGGAGCCCGTCGCGCCCGCCCTCGCGCGGCGGCGCGTCAAGAGCCGGGAGCAAGCGCGCGACGCGCGGAGTCGGAGGAGCTTTTCGCGCCCGCCCTCGCGCGGCGGCGCGTCAAGCCGGAGGCAAGCGCGCGACGCGCGGAGTCGGAGGAGCCTGTCGCGCCCGCCCTCGCGCGGCGGCGCGTGAAGAGCCGGAGCACCATCGCTTGACCCGCGGCGGCGCGGCGTCGAAGGAGCCGCAGCAAGCGCGAGCAGCGCGCGGCTTCCGTGCACGGGGATCACCCGAGAGAGGGAGGACGCGCGGCGAGACCAGCGCGCGGGGATCAGGAGCGGACGATCAGGCGCTCAGTTGCCAGGAACCGGAGGAGCGGACGATCAGCTGCAAGAAGGCAAGGAAGTTCCGCCATTGCTCAGCCATGGGGCGCAAGAAGAACCGGACAGAACCCCTCGAGCAGAAGTACCCAACCCTCGCTGAGCTCCTCGCATCCCTGGACAGCGAGGTATAATACTTGCTGACCGATTTGCTAATTTCTCAACCCAAGAACACTTTCTTGGATCATAGAGTGACTAATGTACATAATTGCTAATTTCTCAACCCAAGAACCCTGCGTCTATTGGGGCTTCTCCCTCTTAATTGATCATAGCAGCAGACTAACTTTGGCATTCCGATATTAAGATCAAATGACGCTGTTAAAATCTTTGTTAATCCGACCATTTCTATCGGCGCTTCATTTAGCTGATGCAGTAGGAAAACCCGGCAAATACACTCAAAAATAGTGAAGGGCTTTAGGGATTCCAGAACATACGTAAGGCTTTAAACTCAAAAATAGTGATTGTGTACTATGTTGCTCGCAGTCTAGCTAGGAATACAAGTTTGTTCCATTTAGAAGAAGAAAAAAGAATTACAATTCATTGACTTAACATAAGCACGATAAAAAAAAACTCAACTGGATCAACATCTTTAACATTTCCATGGGTGTTACAAAAAATTTCTTACAAATAGAGCTGAAGATCAGATAGGCCAAATGAACTTCCAGGAAGCTGTAGAAAAAATAGTACCGATCGAGTCGCACATTCCATCCAAATCTTTAGCATGCCTATTACAATAAATTTCTTACAAATACAAATACTGCCACTACAACAGTCCTTCCAGCATTTCTTTCTCCAGCATCAATTAAATCATCGCTAGACCTTCTACTGAATTAGGCACTGCCCCTTTAATCTCTCCTTGAGAAATAGCTCCAGAAGTTCTTGCAAGAAATCAATAGCAATGTTGAATAAAATGGGGGACAGGGGGCCCCCTTGTCTTAAGCTTTTCTTAGTTTTTAAAAAAGGACTGAACTGGTCATTAACTCTTAACAGACACATTACAACTTTGAACAATCTGTTGTATACAGCAAACATAATCAGAAGGAAAACCTTTCAGATATACAAGGAAATAATAAGGAGTCTTCAGCACAGACCAAAAAATGATTATTAACAGAAGTAAAAGCCAAACTACCACTTGTTTCTAAACTAACTACTCCAAAACATATCAGATATTGTAGAATCGTAAAGGTTACCTAATATTGAAAAGCATGTGCAAAATGTAAAGGTTAGTTGGAATCTCGCCTGAAAGGAAACATATGCACTAAGATTGTTCATGATTAAGCAAATGCTAACATGGCATAGAAAATCAAATTGTATAGGACTTCATGCACATAATTAGTTGTCTTTCTACATTATGTCATCTCTAAGAGGAATGGGTTGTAACACACTAAAACGAAGGTCGGGCATTATAGCATACACATCCATATGGTGCTGTCAAAAAACACTCATCCATATGATTATTACCACATCCATTTTTATTGTCAAAAAGAGACAAATACAAAGAAAAATATAAGTTACAATAATTTAATACACAACCAAAACTGCATGGTTGGATGATAATTTCTCAATCCATGTCCCTCGACCTTATGATCTCTCAAATTTCCAGGTACTGCACAACAGAACTGTTTAGTGATTCCAAGTTCCGTCTTTTCATCCGTGCATGAAAAATTATCAATCAAATTTTTTTATCAGTATTTAGTTGGCCTGTGTACTATGGCCACATGAATACCAAATAATTCAAGAGAATATTTTGGCACAAAAATAATAGACCATTAGCTTGGTGCTAGTCTTGGAAGTAACTTCAAGTAAAGCAGCAGCAATGGTTAAGCCAGAGGATGATACTCCCACCGATCCATATTACTTGTCGCTCAAACAGATGTATCTAGACGTATTTTAGTGCTAGATACATTCGTTTGAGCGATAGCTAATATGGATCAGAGGGAATAGTTTATTCCACAATAGCTTGATGTGAACCCTTAATCCACCAGTAATTGTAGTTTTCTAGAATAATTTGGGTGCTATATCAAATAAATGTAAAGCATACTGATTATACTAACAGTTAAGTGCAGTTGTTTCATGTAATGAAGATCTCTTTGACAGTAACAACAACATATATGATTACTCAAACAAAAAAAACAGCAGCATATATGATTTTCTTTTTAATTCCTGTTTCATACATTAGGATGTGCTAATCTGGGATATCAGTGGGCCCCCTGAAGTGGTGCAAGCTAACTTCAAGAAGTATGTCCGATCTGCAAGATGGTGGAATTATAAGAATGGCATCCGAGTTGATGTGACTCGAATTTTCGGCAGAAAAAAACACGTCTTCACTACACCAGAAAAAGGCATATGTTGCACAGTTGTTAAGTATGAAGAAGATAAAATCACTTTTATTAAGCAAGGTAGATACTGGTGGGTTAAAGCCTACTGCATCGGTGGTAAGGTGTACGAGCTAAAACCAGAGGCTGGCCACAAGAACTATGTCAAATGCTCAGACCATACGGTGTTGTCCTTTAGAGGTAACCACCGTGCTATATGCAACGGTGACCCTGGAGGGTTGCTTACAGGTTTCGGCTACCTAAGAAGAGCTTTTACCTCCATAATTAATGGCGGGGGGCGCATAGACCCCAAGTTTGTAGGTCTTTTTGTTGCTTATATGGCTGAAGCTCCAAGGTTTGAGATAATCTTCAAAGCACTGTATATGAACATCCACAGCAAAGATTCTATCCGGCTTGACTATTTTATTCCATGGATGAATGATCTCGTTCACAACTGGAGTGATCTGAGCGCATATGCAATGAAGTATATGGACTGTCTCCGCGAAGGATTGGAGCTCCCAGAGCTAGACGAGGGCATTGCTTTTCCAGGCGTGGATTCTATTGAAAAAGTTCTCGAATTGGTTAGGATTCTACAAATAGATGCTTACAAGGATGATATGTTCAGTCATGAACCAGCAGAAGAGCAGGATGTCTGGAGTGCATCTAATGAGTCATTTGCTAGAAAAGGCATACATTGCAAGGAGAAGCACGGAAAAGGTGCACCTCCTCCTGAGGATTCTTTTATACCCATGGATGATGATTTGTTTCATTTGTTCAATGTCAACGGGAAGGTTCAAAGTTTATTTGTTGAGAAGCCCCCTGCTTCTGCACAGAAACTCAGTCAAGGAGATGGGTGGTTTTCAAATAAAGCAGAAGTTAGTTCTTCAAGCTCGCATGGCAAAAGAAAGATGAGCACAATCGGATATAATAACAAGGTGTGTAAAAAGTTAAACAGCACTCAAGAATTAATCTTTTGCATATCCATATTGTGATCTTTTCACAACTTTGAATTGCAGATTGTTCATCCGGAAAGATCTATACTGGAGATTCTGAAAGATAAAGTGCTCCAAAACAGCTTGGCGAAAAGACCTCAGTTTAGCATCATAAATACCTCACCACGTGAGGGGCTCTTTCATAAAATGATTAGATGGACTGTTCAGAGGGACCATACATTTAGTTACCCTTCTAAAGATAAGATCAAGGTTTGTAAAAGAAAGTAAGATTGTCTAGTTTAAATGCTCTCTCTATTATTCACTTTATAATATCTTTGCATCTCCTACTTGCAGAATTTCTGTCATGGAGGAACTACCCTGAAAATTCGAAGTGAAAGGATTATAGAAAGCAGAATGTTTACCAGAAGAATGGTTATGATCAGACCTTTGATACTCGGGATGCACATGCTACAGACCTGCCCAGAATGGCGAGCAAAATTTCCAACTATTAAGGAACAAGGGCACAATGTTCTAAATCGGTTTATTCCTCTAAACCTGCGCGGTCCTAGACAAGGTGATAGAAGGTATTCTCTCTTGCTCCAAAATGCCCAACTGTACACTGAAATAAGCACCAAGGTGGACAAAGTATCCAAATCAGTACCCTAGATTTTCCGTTTATTCTAGTTACCAGGAACAGATTCAGACTTTTAATTTTAAAACATGAAATGTTCGTCATGCATTCATATATGGAATAGCATAAGAATTTTATATATCAAGTCTATGATGGCCATTGATGTACTTTATTCTATTTATGTTTGAAACTCTTTAGTACCAAATAACTTGAAGCTAATGTCAAATGCTAAGAAGTTGGGCCTTTTTTTTTTCAGGACATCTCCACTCATTATTAAGCTTAGACATTTTTGGAGGCCCTGATGTTGACGACACGAACCAAGAAGATAGAAAGTCCATCAATATGACAATGACGTCTAAGCGGCTGATGATTTAGGAATTCATAGTGCTCTGCCTTGATTTGTGAATGATTTTTGTAGTTGTGTGCTCTAATTTGTAGTGCTATGATGTGATTTCTCATGCTATGCATATGCTCTGCTATGAATGTTGTACTGCTCCCCGGTTTATGCTGTGATTTCTCATGCTATGCTGTGATTTCAAGGTGTAACTGTGTATGTCTAGCGTGTTTGGCTACAATGGAGAAAGGGGATGGGAATTTACATTGGGGGTTTAGTAGGGGATTACGCATGGGAAGTTGATTTGAGTCACAATCCCATGTTTGGTGTGTGGTGGGAATTAATGAAGGGAATTTGAGAGGAAGTAACATCCCACGTGAATCAACAGGGGGAGGGTAGGGAAGAGATGAGAATTTACATGTGGGGGTTTATTAGGGGATTAGGCATGGGAAGTTGATTTTAAGTCCCAATCCCATGTTTGGTGTATGGTGGGAATTAGTGGAGGGAATTTGAGAGGAAGTAACATTCCACGTGAATTAACAGGGGGAGGGTAGGGAAGAGATGTGTGGGAATTGGCCTCCTTAATTTTCTTTCCCCTTCCCTCCTCAACTCCCTAGCCCCCCAAACAAACTATGGACTATATGTCGTGTACCCCTTAAATTCCCATTCCTTACCGCTAAATCCCCCCCAACCAAACAGGCTGTAGATGCTACTCTACTCTGCCGCCCATAGAAGTTCAAAACTGCCTAAGGCATCATCTCGCCTCACACTTTAAGCACTTAAAACGTGAGGCAGAACTAGTGTGTCTCGCCTCGCCTCACGCTTTAAGTACTTATTAAAAGGTGAGACAGAACTAGTGCATCTCGTCTCACCTTACCGCCTTAGAAACATTGTGCACTCTGAAGAGCCACACAGACAATGGAAAAGCAATCAAGCGGTGAAACAAAAAAATCCATTCAGCAGGAAAAACCTAGTGAGCTTTTATGAAACATAATAGTTTATCATCCACAAAATAATAGCTGCAGATTATCATCGCCAAAATCACAGCATGGCAGGAACTGAGCAGCGATAACTCGAAGGCTACCCTGGAGCAAGGGGACAGAGGGGACTTACATAACGGTTGTACCTGAGGCCGTACAGCGCTGGCGCCACCGTCGCAGGCGGGGAGGCCCACGCGAACGAGGCCACGGCACCTGCCTGAGCATTCAACAGCACACGGGTAGGAGGTCATGGTGGGCGCCGAGCAACAGTCGGCGGAGACTGACGAAAACCACCAGGTCAACAAGAGCCGCAGGTCTGTGTGCACGCGACACCAGGACCAACCTGGTCATACATCAAGATTAGTTCCTGCCAAACAATTATCGAGTGATTAGTTACTGATCATTTGTCAGGAGTACCTTGTTAAACCAACATAAGACTACTCGAAGATGCTTCACTAGCGCCGTAGCGCACAATCATTGCCAGCATAGCTTCCTGATCAATCTGCAAGAAGAGATGGACCTGCTTAGCTTACTTTCTCACAGAATTCTGTTTGAAATTAGATTTTTGCGATGTGAAAGAGGCAGGGCAAGGAGAAAACTCAAAGGCAGGAGGTTTGCTGTTTACAAACTACATAATAAAGCTAAAATAACCACTTAGTTTTGATAAAATAAAGAGGTAGGATTTCCATAGCATGAAGTATCTATGGTGTAGTAATTCCCAAGTCCCAACACAAAAACTTCTGCAAAAAGGCAAGAGTCAAAGGAAACAAAGTTTTTGAAGAGCTTGACTTCATCCACGAAAGGAGCAAAGAAAGAAACTTCTACAGTTCAGCCAGGAATCAGAAACATTCTTTCATGGATAATAAGCTCAAATTATAGGCCAAGAAAGAAACCAAACCTAGTAGCTTCGCAAACTGAGAACGGGCAAAAAGAAAGAAAAGACGGGATACTGCAGGATAAGCGTATCCCGGCCTATCCGCGCGTATCCCTCCGTACTAGCCTACTAGGACGCCAACTTGGCTATTTCTGCCGTATCGGTGCTTCTTAGGATATATATATATAGGTTGTTAGGGTACATTTACTATTAGCAGTATGAATGAAAAAAGTGAAAAACTATTGCCACATCTCAGAATTCCCATCTATGACTTGTGTGGGTAGTGAAGAATATACTTCGACTGTTGCTAGTATAGATTATCTGGATTATGTACTTATTGCGGTCATTGTTAACTCTGGATATAAATTTTCTTCCAGCACAGCATGCAAATGATGAATATACTTTGACAGTTTGCTTGGTTTTATGCAGAGGGGATGCTGGAAGATTTTGCTTTGATTTATCCGGTAAAAGTTTATGTGTGTAGACAATTAGTAAAGACTTTTCTGACACTTCCAAGAGAGATTTACATACTACACAAACACCATTCAACTTAGTAGCATTATACCTTAATTATCATAGCATGCAAACTTGGTAAAGAACATAGAAATTTATGAAGAATTGAACAGTCAACCAGTCACACTACCACCAAAACCATGACAAACTCTGAAAGAAGATCAGGTCAAACATGAGGACGCAAAACATCAAAGAGGGAAACAGGGAAGAACTCACCAGTGCAGAGCCAACAAGACAATTACATCCCGCTTACGTGCAGCTGCATCATTGTAGAACTGCTGCCATACCCAAAGTGGAGAAAAAAAGAGGATATTAAACCAGCATGAAGTGACACTGATGGGTACCCTGCCTAGCAACAGCTGCAATGGCCACAGAGTGGGGCCGGTCTTCTTTAGACACTCCCCATACTAAACCACTAATGCATACAGACCCTTGTCGGTAACATACTAACATGGGAGGTGGATCTGTAAGAGAATCAACAATATGGGAAGAAGAAGGGTTATCAATTGTAAGATTGACCCAAATTGATCACAATTTAATCTGTATTACAGAATCAACAATATGACAGGCGAGCTCATCTCATTGTTACAGATTAGTAAGCATCTCTAGATTCCATCACCATGTCTCACTCCCAGAGAAGCAATAGGGTCAGAGTAACCATTTAGGCTTTTACTTGCAATTTCCATGACATGCCTGTAAATGCTATACTGCGTGGCACATGCCCATGTCCAAAAAGGGAAACCATATGCAACTCAGCAACCCTATGGTACCGAAATTGCATCCTAGAAAAGAATCCCCGGGCTAAGCAAAGATGGAAATTCTACACCCCATGGCTATATTTCATAACTGAGTGTGCACACACATGAACCCAAGCATAATATTCGACGACTTCTCTTTATGAAATTTAGACCATATGACCATGTCTAAAGGAGAAATCATATGCATCTCAGAAAGCATATGATAGTAACAGTTGCCTGGTGGCAGTCTAACAGAGAAATCATATGCATCTCAGAAATCATATATGCATCTAAAGGATGCTGCCGGTGCACTCATGGAGACTCACCTGACAGCAATCGCAGCGACGGAGAGGACCAGCAACCTGCGAAAAACAAAATTGCAACCCTTATACAACAACGAATAGTAGAGCAATCAAACGACATCCCAGAAACAAATAAAAGAAGCAATTTTGAAAATAAAAGTCTGCAACCATCAACACAGAGAAGCAACTTGTCCGATGAGAATAACCGGGAGATCCGCCAGCCGGAGCAGCCCAAATCGCAGGGGGAAACCGAAGAGGGGTTGGGGAAAGATGAGCTACCATATCGAAAAATTCATCCTTTGATGGGGGTAATTGCGAGTGTGGACAAGGCAGAGATTTGCTGTACAGCAAGGATGCGGGGCTGAGCTTCTGTCGGCCGGGGCGACCCACAACATGCCCCTGCATGGTCCTGCCGGCCGCCGGGCTTCCGGTTGTGCGGCGCAGCACAGGCCAGCGCGCGGGAGAGGTATCTGGCATCGCCGTCGAGCCGCAAAGGCGACGACCATTGCTGAAGTGGAGGCGGAGGCGGCTAGGGTTTGCGGGTCGGTCGTGGCTGGTGGGGCGGCTGCGCGTGGGCGATTGGATCTTGTTTGTATGAGAGCGTCTACAGCCCTTTTTTTTAGGGAAACATGCTTTATTTATTCATCAAGAGTCCGAAGGACAGGTTTTTTTCTTTTTCTTTTGTGCTGGCCGAAGGACAGGTATTACAGCAGTGTCGTGAGGTTTTTTTTTTCATCGAATTTAGGAGCTTTATTGATCAAGTAGCATGAGGTTACAATCCGTTCTTAGGCAAGAACGTAGGAACTCGGGGCTGGAATCAATCCAGCTTTCAGTGCCATCCATTGAGCAGGCGAGGCGAGCACAATGATGGGCTGGTACATTGCAAGATCTACCAATATGAGTAATCGTCAAAGAAGCAAAACTAGCACTAATCTCCTCTAATTCCTCCAAGATAGGCGCTGCAATTGAACGAGAATTGCCGCGCGATTTCCAAATGTTGACTAGCTCTAAGCAGTCAATCTCCATTACCATGTGTGAGAAGCCACGAAGTTGAGTGAAGATCATCCCCTCCCGGAAAGCTAAAAGTTCTGCAATGAACGGGGCAACACTAGTAGAAAACAGGGCTTTGGTCACAGGGCAGTTTTCACATTAGTCCCGGTTCAGTCACGAACCGGGACTAATGTGAGCATTTATCCCGGTTCGTGCAGCTAAGGCATTAGTCCCGGTTCACCTGGGCCCTTTAGTCCCGGTTGGTGCCACGAACCGGGACTAAAGGGTGCGATGCCCATTAGTCCCGGTTGGTGGCACCAACCAGGACTAAAGGTTAGACCTTTAGTCCCGGTTGGTGCCACCAACCGGTACTAATGGGCTTTGAGGCATTAGTACCGGTTCATGGCACGAACCGGTACTAAAGGTCCCATTTTCAAACTCTACCCCCCCCCCCGGTGGACCGCCTTTTCAGTTTTAGAAAAAACAAAAGAAAATGATGGAAGTGTCAAAAAAAATAAAATAAAATAAGTTTTCCATGTGATATGTGGTCTAGTTGTTGGGAAAATTAACAAATATGAATTTTGACTTTATTTGCAAAATCTCTCTGGAATTTGTTAAAATGGGCATAACTTTTGCATACGAACTCGGATGAAAAAGTTTTTTATATGAAAAATCATCTACTCGAAAAGTTACATCCGAATTTAACTGGGGGAACCCCGTTAAACATTTCCAAAATCCTCAAAAACCTAACCGAAAAAAAGATACGGGGCTTTTAAGATCTGGAGAGGCAAAAAAAATGAAAAAATTTCAAATTGTGGTCAAACTGTGGTCAAACTAATTATTCTAAAACATTAGTGTTACTAAATAATTATTTCAGTTGTTTTGAATTTTGGTCAAATCTGGTCAAACTGTGGTCAAATCTGGTCAAACTGTGGTCAAACTGTGGTCAAACAATGGTCAAACTAATTATTCTAGAATATTAATGTTACTAAATAATTATTGTTTTTTAAAACAATAGTTTCAAACTCAAACAGTGAAATGTGTCACTTCATGCTCAAGCTAAATTCCTGAGGGTTAATAGGATTGACATCTTACTATTGTCAGGAAAACAACATGTGCAGACTTGGAAACGAGGGAGAATAGAACCCGGAAGTTAAGCGTGCTCAGGCTAGAGTAGTGAGAGGATGGGTGACCGTCCGGGAAGTTAGATGATTTGGAATGATGAGGGGTGATTAGAGATTAGAGGATAAATTGAGCAGTGATGAGGGGTGATGATTAGAGGTTAAAATAATTCAGAAATTTGAAAATAAAAAAAAATTAAAAAATTCGCAAAAAAAATTTCAAAAAAAAATATCGTAAAATTTAAAGGTGGAGCTCCAGTCTGCGTCCACGTGGACGGCCTTTAGTCCCGGTTCGTGTAAGAACCGGGACTAAAGGGGGGAGGCATTAGTAACGACCCTTCAGTCCCGATTCAAAATCCGGGACTAAGGGCCCTTACCAACCGGGACAAAAGCCCCTTTTTCTACTAGTGCAATGACACCCGATAGGGGTTTACTCCATGCTCCAAGAAACGAAAGGTGCGACCGCGCCACCCCTCCCGCTCCTGCCTTCATGTTCTCAGTACTAACAGCAGCATCCGTGTTTATAGTAACCCAACCTGCCTCAGGCGGGCGCCAACACTGAGCTTCCGAGCTCTTCTTGCGCGATGGTGGAAGGTCCAGAATAGCCAAGGTTTCATGAATCCACTTCAGGGCTTGAACTGGGTCATAGCCATCGCGATCATGAGTCCAACAGTTGCGTGAGGACCATATACTGTGCATGATCGTGACAATCCTGCAGCGGTCTTCCTCTGCGAACTGAGAATCCATAAGAATATCATGTGCCCAAGTATCCGGATGCAAACGAGGTAGACGAAGCTGAAATCTATCTGCAGCTGCAATCCAGAACTGCCTTGCATGCGAGCAGTGAACTAGTGCATGAAGCAAGTTTTCATCCATTGCTTTGCAAATATCACACCGGCCCAATGGCTTAATGTGTCGGTATTGCAAAGTGACTGAATCTGGTAGTATTCCCCGGAGAACTCTCCACCAGAATACACGGACTTTTGGAACCACATGTAATTTCCAAAGGGCATCCCACATCTGTTTGTTAGCTGATGAAGTTTCTGTAATCGTCCCTTCCTCTAGAGCGCGGTGCTCGTTCCGAGTCACAAGAGAGCGATACGCGGATTTTACAGAGTAGTTGCCAGATTTCTCTAAGGCCCATGCCAAAGAATCTTGACCACCGTTGCTGTTAAGGGGTATATTGAGGATAGCTTCAACATCCGGTTGCAAGAAATTTGCTTGAATGATTTCCACATTCCAGCTGCCTGTGTAATCATCTATCAGTTCTGAGACCGTGGCTAGTGTGGAAGAGCCAATGCGCCCCATCGGTTTCAGAAAAAGATTGCCAGGGATCCAGGGATCTGTCCAAGTGGAGATAGTGGAGCCGTCTCCAACTCTTTTGATAAGCCCGACTTCAAGGGCCTTTCTCCCCGCAATAATTGCTTTCCACGTAGCCGAGGCTCGAGCAGGAGCACTCGCATTAAGGAAGTCAGTGTGTGGATAATATTTGCCCTTGAGCACTCGTGAGCACAAAGACTCCGGTTTTGTGAGAAGACGCCAGCCATGTTTCCCGAGCATTGCGAGATTGAACACTTGCATGTCACGGAACCCCATGCCGCCCTTCACTTTGGGTGTCGCAAGTTTATCCCAAGAGAGCCAGTGGAGTGTGCGTTTGTCTATGGAACTCCCCCACCAATATTTGGCCATGCATGAAATGATACTCTTGCACACCTTTTTTGTAAGCAGAAAGCAGCTCATACTGTAGGTAGGAATGGCCTGAACCACTGTTTTGAGCAAAACCTCTCGTGCCGCACAAGCCATGTTCCTTTCAGAATAGCCGTGTAACTTACTTCGACATCGATCAACAATATGATCAAACATCCCACTAGTTATCTTGCCAATAGCTGTAGGTAAGCCCAAGTAGCGCTCCGAGAAGGCCTCAACATGTATGTCCAAAGATTGCTTGAGTGCCTGCCGTGTGGGTTGATGTGTATTGGCACTAAAAAATATAGAGCTTTTCTCCTTATTCACTGCTTGTCCAGAACAATCAGCGTAAATCCGGAGAATATCGTTCAGTCTATCCGCACTCTGGGTTTGCGCATTCAGGAAGATAAGACAGTCGTCAGCAAAAAGCAAGTAATTAACCCAAGGTGCATGGATACTCACCCTAATTCCTCGATCAATATGTGCTCCGCCAAAATTATTCAGAAGTGAGGTAAGGCCTTGAGCACACAGCAGGAAGAGGTACGGCGAGATGGGGCATCCTTGCCGTAAACCTCGTGGAGTGAAATACGGTAGTAGCTCGCCATTCAGCTTAATCGTGAACCGAACAGAAGTGACACATTTCATAACCAGGCGTATAAAAGCATCTCCAAAGCCCAGCCTTGTTAGCATTGCTTCGAGATAGTGCCATTCCACTCTGTCATAAGCCTTGAGCATGTCCAGTTTAACAACACAACAACAATTCTTTCCCTTTTTCCTCCGCTTAATAGCATGGATAGTCTCGTAAGCCACAAGTACATTATCTGTAATTAAGCGACCAGGTACAAATGCACTTTGTTCTGCCCCTATAATCTCGTCCAGGATGTCACGGAGTCTATTGGAAATTGCTTTGACTGCAATTTTGTAGAGCACCGGGCATAAGGCGATGGGACGAAATTGTGAGATTTTCTGCGGGTGTCGTACCTTAGGAATCAGCGTGATGGCAGTATCATTCAAGCCTAGAGGTAACTCTCCCCCGTTCAGAAAGGCAAGCACGACCATTGTTATATCCTCACCTAGAACATTCCAATGTCGTTGATAGAAACCAGCCATGAAGCCATCCACCCCTGGGGCCTTGGATGGTGCCATATCAAACAACGCCTTTTTCACCTCCTCCGCTTCATAAGGTCGCTGGATAAAGTCATTCATAGCATTGGTGACACTGGGCTGTACACGGTCAAGTAACTCATTCATCGGCCGAAAGCCCTGTGTTTGATACAGGCCTTGATAGAAATCACCAATTTCTTTTTTCACTTCCTCTGGCTCTTGCAATATCTGACCGTTGGAGTTTTCCAGGGAAGTAATGCGGTTCTGTCTCTTACGCTGCGCAGCATGTGCCTGAAAGTAGCCCGTGTTGCAGTCTCCCTCTCGTAGCCAGAGAACTCGCGAGCGCTGCTTAAGCCATATCTCCTCTTGGCGTAAAGCTTCACGCAGCTGAGATGAAACGGACAGCTCCTCTTGCGAAGGGCCACGCCCCATCGAAGAGCTTCTCAAGCGTTCTAGGCGCTTTTGGAGTGTGCGGACTTTCTTTGAGAGATTGCCAAACTCCCGTTCACCCCAGGCTCCTAGATCTTTTTGGACGATGGCCAAAGCATCGACCACTCCTTGTAAACCTGTCCAGTGCCAACCCGCCAAAGATCGAGAATCAGTTGATCATATTGGGCATGGCACTGCCAGACGTTTTCATATCTAAAAGACCGCAAGTGGCGTCCCTCATCCAAAAATAAAGCATGTTTAGCTAATCTGTGTGCCTCCGTATTGGAGCTTCTACCTTCAAAACCGAAAATACAAGTAATAAAATCTCTAATGGCAGTATGAATCTCATTAACAATTGGTGCAATTGGGCCTAGCGTACCACTTTGTATGCCTTGCATCACTGTCCTGCAGTCTGAAGCTACTCTAAATTTCTGCACCATGAGATCCTTAGCCAAGGCAAGAGCCTCTCGACACGCAAGGGCTTCCAGGATCGTTGGATCCGTCAGACCCTGGAAAGCCATTGCAGACAAGCCAACGTATAAGCCCGACTCATCGCGGCACACTGCCGAAGTGGCCCCTCTTTGCGAACTTGTGTGCACTGCTCCGTCCATGTTGACTTTATGCATATCCGAAGGAGGTGTAACCCAGGCGCTGGATGTTGTAGGGGCCGGACTTGAAAGTTCTAACCTTGGGTTTCAGAGTGGCAATATCAAGTTCATTCAAAAAGTGATTTATGAATTGATATGTAGACATTGGACTTTGATGCTCGCCCTCATGAATTAGCTTGCGTCGCGCAGTCCAAATTGCCCACAAAGTCACTACCAGCCGTGTGAAATCCACACGCGATATTGATTCAGACATTGAAAAGATCCAACTCTTGGGGTTCGGTTCAGCAGTACCTAACATGTGTTCAACCAGCTCTGATTCCGACAACGCCCAAAACACATCTTGCCATCGAGCATAAGAGTAGCGAGTGCATCCAAGAGTCGTCTGCACCGCACAATGGGCATGTAGAAGTTATGGCCATGTGACGGTGTTGTCTCACTGAAGGAAATATGCCCTAGAGGCAATAATAAAGTATTATTTATTTCCTTGTATCATGATAAATGTTTATTATTCATGCTAGAATTGTATTAACCGGAAACATAATACATGTGTGAATATATAGACAAACAGAGTGTCACTAGTATGCCTCTACTTGACTAGCTCGTTAATCAAAGATGGTTATGTTTCCTAGCCATAGACATAAGTTGTCATTTGATTAACGAGATCACCTCATTAGGAGAATGACGTGATTGACTTGACCCATTCCGTTAGCTTAGCACTCGATCGTTTAGTATGTTGCTATTGCTTTCTTCATGACTTATACATGTTCCTATGACTATGAGATTATGCAACTCCCGTTTACCGGAGGAACACTTTGTGTGCTACCAAACGTCACAACGTAAATGGGTGATTATAAAGGTACTCTACAGGTGTCTCCAAAGGTACTTGTTGGGTTGGCGTATTTCGAGATTAGGATTTGTCACTCCAATTGTCGGAGAGGTATCTCTAGGCCCACTCGGTAATGCACATCACTATAAGCCTTGCAAGCATTGTGACTAATGAGTTAGTTGCGGGATGATGTGTTACGGAACGAGTAAAGAGACTTGCCGGTAACGAGATTGAACTAGGTATCGAGATACCGACGATCAAATCTCGGGCAAGTAACATACCGGTGACAAAGGGAACAACGTATGTTGTTATGCGGTCTGACCGATAAAGATCTTCGTAGAATATGTGGGAGCCAATATGGGCATCCAGGTCCCGCTATTGGTTATTGACCGGAGACGTGTCTCGGTCATGTCTACATAGTTCTCGAACCCGTAGGGTCCGCACGCTTAACGTTACGATGACAATTTCATTGAGTTTTGATGTACCGAAGGAGTTCGGAGTCCCGGATGAGATCGGGGATATGACGAGGAGTCTCGAAATGGTCAAGAAGTAAAAATCGATATATTGGACGACTATATTCGGACTTCGGAAAGGTTCCGAATGATTCGGGTATTTTTCGGAGTACCGGAGAGTTACGGGAATTCGTATTGGGCCTTAATGGGCCATACGGGAAAGGAGAGAAAGGCCTCAAAAGGTGGCCGCACCCCTCCCCATGGTCTGGTCCGAATTGGACTAGGGAAGGGGGGCGCACCCTTCCTTCTTTCTCCTTCCCCCTTCCCTTCTCCTACTCCCACAAGGAAAGGAGGAGTCCTACTCCCGGTGGGAGTAGGACTCCCCCCTATGGCGCGCCTCTCCCCTAGGCCGGCTGCCTCCCCCTTGCTCCTTTATATACGGGGGCAGGGGGGCACCCCAGAGACACAACAATTGATCCTTGAGATCTCTTAGCCGTGTGCGGTGCCCCCCTCCACCATATTACACCTCGATAATACCGTTGCGAAGCTTAGGCGAAGCCCTGCGTCGGTGGAACATCATCATCGTCACCACGCCGTCGTGCTGACGAAACTCTCCCTCAACACTCGGCTGGATCGGAGTTCGAGGGACGTCATCGAGCTGAACGTGTGTAGAACTCGGAGGTGCCGTACGTTCGGTACTTGATCGGTCGGATCGTGAAGACGTACGACTACATCAACCGCGTTGTGATAACGCTTCCGCTGTCGGTCTACGAGGGTACGTGGACAACACTCTCCCCTCTCGTTTCTATGCACAACCATGATCTTGCGTGTGCGTAGGAAATTTTTTGAAATTACTACGTTCCCCAACAGTGGTATCCGAGCCAGGTTTTATGCGTTGATGCTATGCACGAGTAGAACACAAGTGAGTTGTGGGCGATATAAGTCATACTGCTTACCAGCATGCCATACTTTGGTTCAGCGGTATTGTGAGATGAAGCGGCCCGGACCGACATTACGCGTACGCTTACGCGAGACTGGTTTCACCGTTGCGAGCACTCGTTGCTTAAAGGTGACTGGCGGGTGTCTGTCTCTCTCACTTTAGTTGAACCGAGTGTGGCTACGGCCGGTCCTTGCGAAGGTTAAAACAACACCAACTTGACAAACTATCGTTGTGGTTTTGATGCGTAGGTAAGAACGGTTCTTGCTAAGCCCGTAGCAGCCACGTAAAACTTGCAACAACAAAGTAGAGGACGTCTAACTTGTTTTTGCAGGGCATGTTGTGATGTGATATGGTCAAGACATGATGTGATATAATTTGTTGTATGAGATGATCATGTTTTGTAACCGAGTTATCGGCAACTGGCAGGAGCCATATGGTTGTCGTTTTATTGTATGCAATGCAATCGCCATGTAATGCTTTACTTTATCACTAAGCGGTAGCGATAGTTGTAGAAGCATAAGATTGATGAGACGACAACGATGCTACGATGGAGATCAAGGTGTCGCGCCGGTGACGATGGTGATCATGACGGTGCTTCGGAGATGGAGATCACAAGCACGGTGCTTCGGAGATGGAGATCACAAGCACAAGATGATGATGGCCATATCATATCACTTATATTGATTGCATGTGATGTTAATCCTTTATGCATCTTATCTTGCTTTGTTTGACGGTAGCATTATAAGATGATCCTTCACTAAATTATCAAAGTATAAGTGTTCTCCCTGAGTATGCACCGTTGCGAAAGTTCTTCGTGCTGAGACACCACGTGATGATCGGGTGTGATAGGCTCTACGTTCAAATACAACGGGTGCAAAACAGTTGCACACGCGGAATACTCAGGTTAAACTTGACGAGCCTAGCATATAACAGATATGGCCTCGGAACACGGAGACCGAAAGGTCGAGCGTGAATCATATAGTAGATATGATCAACATAGTGATGTTCACCATTGAAACTACTCCATCTCACGTGATGATCGGACATGGTTTAGTTGATATGGATCACGTGATCACTTAGAGGATTAGAGGGATATCTATCTAAGTGGGAGTCCTTAAGTAATATGATTAATTGAACTTGAATTTATCATGAACTTAGTACCTGATAGTATTTTGCTTGTCTATGTTAATTGTAGATAGATGGCCCGTGCTGTTGTTCCGTTGAATTTTAATGCATTTCTTGAGAAAGCAAAGTTGAAAGATGATGGTAGCAATTACACGGACTGGGTCCGTAACTTGAGGATTATCCTCATTGCTGCACAGAAGAATTACGTCCTGGAAGCACCGCTGGGTGCCAGGCCTGCTGCAGGAGCAACACCAGATGTTATGAACGTCTGGCAGAGCAAAGCTGATGACTACTCGATAGTTCAGTGTGCCATGCTTTACGGCTTAGAACCGGGTCTTCAATGATGTTTTGAACGTCATGGAGCATATGAGATGTTCCAGGATTTGAAGTTAATATTTCAAGCAAATGCCCGAATTGAGAGATATGAAGTCTCCAATAAGTTCTTCAGCTGCAAGATGGAAGAGAATAGTTCTGTCAGTGAGCATATACTCAAAATGTCTGGGTATAACAATCACTTGATTCAACTGGGAGTTAATCTTCCGGATGATAGCATTATTGACAGAATTCTTCAATCACTGCCACCAAGCTACAAGAGCTTCGTGATGAACTATAATATGCAAGGGATGAGTAAGACAATTCCCGAGCTCTTCGCAATGCTAAAGGCTGCGGAGGTAGAAATCAAAAAGGAGCATCAAGTGTTGATGGTCAATAAGACCACCAGTTTCAAGAAAAAGGGTAAAGGGAAGAAGAAAGGGAACTTCAAGAAGAACAGCAAACAAGTTGCTGCTCAGGAGAAGAAACCCAAGTCTGGACCTAAGCCTGAAACTGAGTTCTTCTACTGCAAGCAAACTGGTCACTGGAAGCGGAACTGCCCAAAGTATTTGGCGGATAAGAAGGATGGCAAGGTGAACAAAGGTATATGTGATATACATGTTATTGATGTGTACCTTACTAATGCTCGCAGTAGCACCTGGGTATTTGATACTGGTTCTGTTGCTAATATTTGCAACTCGAAACAGGGGCTACGGATTAAGCGAAGATTTGCTAAGGACGAGGTGACGATGCGCGTGGGAAATGGTTCCAAAGTCGATGTGACCGCGGTCGGCACGCTACCTCTACATCTACCTTCGGGATTAGTTTTAGACCTAAATAATTGTTATTTGGTGCCAACGTTGAGCATGAACATTATATCTGGATCTTGTTTGATGCGAGACGGTTATTCATTTAAATCAGAGAATAATGGTTGTTCTATTTATATGAGTAATATCTTTTATGGTCATGCACCCTTGAAGAGTGGTCTATTTTTGTTGAATCTCGATAGTAGTGATACACATATTCATAATATTGAAACCAAAAGATGCAGAGTTGATAATGATAGTGCAACTTATTTGTGGCACTGCCGTTTAGATCATATCGGTGTAAAGCGCATGAAGAAACTCCATACTGATGGACTTTTGGAACCACTTGATTATGAATCACTTGGTACTTGCGAACCGTGCCTCATGGGCAAGATGACTAAAACACCTGTTCTCCGGAACTATGGAGAGAGCAACAGATTTGTTGGAAATCATACATACAGATGTATGTGGTCCGATGAATGTTGAGGCTCGTGGCGGATATCGTTATTTTCTCACCTTCACAGATGATTTAAGCAGATATGGGTATATCTACTTAATGAAACATAAGTCTGAAACATTTGAAAAGTTCAAAGAATTTCAGAGTGAAGTTGAAAATCATCGTAACAAGAAAATAAAGTTTCTACGATCAGATCGTGGAGGAGAATATTTGAGTTACGAGTTTGGTCTACATTTGAAACAATGCGGAATAGTTTCGCAACTCACGCCACCCGGAACACCACAGCGTAATGGTGTGTCCGAACGTCGTAATCGCACTTTACTAGATATGGTGCGATCTATGATGTCTCTTACTGATTTACCGCTATCGTTTTGGGGTTATGCTTTAGAGACGGCTGCATTCACGTTAAATAGGGCACCATCAAAATCCGTTGAGACGACGCCTTATGAACTGTGGTTTGGCAAGAAACCAAAGTTGTCGTTTCTTAAAGTTTGGGGCTGCGATGCTTATGTGAAGAAACTTCAACCTGATAAGCTCGAACCCAAATCGGAGAAATGTGTCTTCATAGGATACCCAAAGGAGACTGTTGGGTATACCTTCTATCACAGATCCGAAGGCAAAACTTTTGTTGCTAAATTCGGAAATTTTCTAGAGAAGGAGTTTCTCTCGAAAGAAGTGAGTGGGAGGAAAGTAGAACTTGATGAGGTAACTATACCTGCTCCCTTATTGGAAAGTAGTTCATCACAGAAACCAGTTTCTGAGACACCTACACCAATTAGTGAGGAAGTTAATGATGATGATCATGAAACTTCAGATCAAGTTATTACTGAACCTCGTAGATCAACCAGAGTAAGATCCGCACCAGAGTGGTACGGTAATCCTGTTCTGGAAGTTATGTTACTAGACCATGACGAACCTACGAACTATGAAGAAGCGATGGTGAGCCCAGATTCCGCAAAATGGCTTGAGGCCATGAAATCTGAGATGGGATCCATGTATGAGAACAAAGTATGGACTTTGGTTGACTTGCCCAATGATCGGCAAGCCATTGAAAATAAATGGATCTTCAAGAAGAAGACTGACGCTGATGGTAATGTTACTGTCTATAAAGCTCGACTTGTTGCGAAAGGTTTTCGACAAGTTCAAGGGATTGACTACGATGAGACCTTCTCACCCGTAGCGATGCTTAAGTCTGTCCGAATCATGTTAGCAATTGCCGCATTTTATGATTATGAAATTTGGCAAATGGATGTCAAAACTGCATTCCTGAATGGATTTCTGGAAGAAGAGTTGTATATGATGCAACCAGAAGGTTTTGTCGATCCAAAGGGAGCTAACAAAGTGTGCAAGCTCCAGCGATCCATTTATGGACTGGTGCAAGCCTCTCGGAGTTGGAATAAACGCTTTGATAGTGTGATCAAAGCATTTGGTTTTATACAGACTTTTGGAGAAGCCTGTATTTACAAGAAAGTGAGTGGGAGCTCTGTAGCATTTCTGATATTATATGTGGATGACATATTACTGATTGGAAATGATATAGAATTTCTGGATAGCATAAAGGGATACTTGAATAAGAGTTTTTCAATGAAAGACCTCGGTGAAGCTGCGTATATATTGGGCATCAAGATCTATAGAGATAGATCAAGACGCTTAATTGGACTTTCACAAAGCACATACCTTGACAAAGTTTTGAAGAAGTTCAAAATGGATCAAGCAAAGAAAGGATTCTTGCCTGTGTTGCAAGGTGTGAAGTTGAGTAAGACTCAATGCCCGACCACTGCAGAAGATAGAGAGAAGATGAAAGATGTCCCCTATGCTTCAGCCATAGGCTCTATCATGTATGCAATGCTGTGTACCAGACCTGATGTATGCCTTGCTATAAGTCTAGCAGGAAGGTACCAAAGTAATCCAGGAGTGGATCACTGGACAGCGGTCAAGAACATCCTGAAATACCTGAAAAGGACTAAGGATATGTTTCTCGTTTATGGAGGTGACAAAGAGCTCATCGTAAATGGTTACGTTGATGCAAGCTTTGACACAGATCCGGACGATTCTAAATCGCAAACCGGATACGTATTTACATTGAACGGTGGAGCTGTCAGTTGGTGCAGTTCTAAACAAAGCGTCGTGGCGGGATCTACATGTGAAGCGGAGTACATAGCTGCTTCAGAAGCAGCAAATGAAGGAGTCTGGATGAAGGAGTTCATACCGATCTAGGTGTCATACCTAGTGCATCGGGTCCTATGAAAATATTTTGTGACAATACTGGTGCAATTGCCTTGGCAAAGGAATCCAGATTTCACAAGAGAACCAAGCACATCAAAAGACGCTTCAATTCCATCCGGGATTTACTCCAGGTGGGAGACATAGAATTTGCAAGATACATACGGATCTGAATGTTGCAGACCCGTTGACTAAGCCTCTTCCACGAGCAAAACATGATCAGCAACAAGGCTCCATGGGTGTAAGAATCATTACTGTGTAATCTAGATTATTGACTCTAGTGCAAGTGGGAGACTGAAGGAAATATGCCCTAGAGGCAATAATAAAGTATTATTTATTTCCTTGTATCATGATAAATGTTTATTATTCATGCTAGAATTGTATTAACCGGAAACATAATACATGTGTGAATATATAGACAAACAGAGTGTCACTAGTATGCCTCTACTTGACTAGCTCGTTAATCAAAGATGGTTATGTTTCCTAGCCATAGACATAAGTTGTCATTTGATTAACGAGATCACCTCATTAGGAGAATGACGTGATTGACTTGACCCATTCCGTTAGCTTAGCACTCGATCGTTTAGTATGTTGCTATTGCTTTCTTCATGACTTATACATGTTCCTATGACTATGAGATTATGCAACTCCCGTTTACCGGAGGAACACTTTGTGTGCTACCAAACGTCACAACGTAAATGGGTGATTATAAAGGTGCTCTACAGGTGTCTCCAAAGGTACTTGTTGGGTTGGCGTATTTCGAGATTAGGATTTGTCACTCCAATTGTCGGAGAGGTATCTCTGGGCCCACTCGGTAATGCACATCACTATAAGCCTTGCAAGCATTGTGACTAATGAGTTAGTTGCGGGATGATGTGTTACGGAACGAGTAAAGAGACTTGCCGGTAACGAGATTGAACTAGGTATCGAGATACCGACGATCAAATCTCGGGCAAGTAACATACCGGTGACAAAGGGAACAACGTATGTTGTTATGCGGTCTGACCGATAAAGATCTTCGTAGAATATGTGGGAGCCAATATGGGCATCCAGGTCCCGCTATTGGTTATTGACCGGAGACGTGTCTCGGTCATGTCTACATAGTTCTCGAACCCGTAGGGTCCGCACGCTTAACGTTACGATGACAGTTTTATTGAGTTTTGATGTACCGAAGGAGTTCGGAGTCCCGGATGAGATCGGGGATATGACGAGGAGTCTCGAAATGGTCGAGACGTAAAATCGATATATTGGACGACTATATTCGGACTTCGGAAAGGTTCCGAGTGATTCGGGTATTTTTCGGAGTACCGGAGAGTTACGGGAATTCGTATTGGGCCTTAATGGGCCATACGGGAAAGGAGAGAAAGGCCTCAAAAGGTGGCCGCACCCCTCCCCATGGTCTGGTCCGAATTGGACTAGGGAAGGGGGGCGCACCCTTCCTTCTTTCTCCTTCCCCCTTCCCTTCTCCTACTCCCACAAGGAAAGGAGGAGTCCTACTCCCGGTGGGAGTAGGACTCCCCCCTATGGCGCGCCTCTCCCTTGGCCGGCTGCCTCCCCCTTGCTCCTTTATATACGGGGGCAGGGGGGCACCCAGAGACACAACAATTGATCCTTGAGATCTCTTAGCCGTGTGCGGTGCCCCCTCCACCATATTACACCTCGATAATACCGTTGCGGAGCTTAGGCGAAGCCCTGCGTCGGTGGAACATCATCATCGTCACCACGCCGTCGTGCTGACGAAACTCTCCCTCAACACTCGGCTGGATCGGAGTTCGAGGGACGTCATCGAGCTGAACGTGTGTAGAACTCGGAGGTGCCGTACGTTCGGTACTTGATCGGTCGGATCGTGAAGACGTACGACTACATCAACCGCGTTATGATAACGCTTCCGCTGTCGGTCTACGAGGGTACGTGGACAACACTCTCCCCTCTCGTTGCTATGCATCACCATGATCTTGCGTGTGCGTAGGAATTTTTTTGAAATTACTACGTTCCCCAACACTCACGTCCTGTGTCGGGAGCGAACACTAGGCAAGTCTCCAACGAAAGATTTTCAGTTTAGAGGGGTCGTTGATTTTCCATAGTGTCGAGCAGGTGCTGGTTTCCCTTGCAATGTTGAGAAACTGGGAACAATGCCCCACGCCGGGAAAGATCAAAAAGGCGCCGGAGCCGCTGCTGAAGGTATGGAAACGAGGTCTGTTTTCTAGGACTTGGAGTACTGGCCCAATCACGACACGACTCATTGCCTTGATCAAATGCATATCACGAAGAATGTCCTCGAGAGCTTTCTTGGCACACTGATGAACATGCCGGAGAAGACCAAGGATGGGCCAAAGGCAAGGAAAGACTTGGAAGATTTGAAGATCAGGAAAGATCTACACCGTAAAAAGTTGACGGAGGAGATGGAGTCGGAGACGGAGGAGACGGAGTCGGAGACGGAGGAGGGGGAAAGGGGCAGAAAAGTCAACAAGAAGGAGGAGAATTATTTCCCCCCTTCTTGCTTCACCTTAAGTGCGAAGGAGATCGATCAATTCATCAAGCGTCTTATGGGAATCAAAGTCAGTTCCAGTTGTTGTGGGAAGATAAGCAGATTTCTAGACCCCAAGAAGAAAAAGTTCAGCGGGATGAAGTCTCATGACTGTCACGTGATGATGATGCAGATACTCCCGGTTGCCATTAGAGGGATAATGGAGAAGCACGTCCGTGACACACTTACTGGTCTCTACAACTTCTTCGACGTTATCTCTCGAAAGTCCATAAGTGTGAAGCAGCTTCGAAGGCTACAGGAAGAGATCGTTGTCATACTATGTGAGCTTGAGATGTACTTCCCGCCCGCGTTCTTTGACGTCATGGTGCATTTGTGTGTCCACATCGTGGATGACATCATCGACCTCGGGCCGACATTCCTTCACAGCATGATGTCGTCCGAGAGGATGAATGGGGTCATCAAAGGATTCATTCGTAACATGTCCCGTCCCGAAGGGAGCATCGTCCAGGGGTATCTGACGCATGAGTGCGTCTCCTTTTGCGAGAATTATATAGGCGTCGGAGACCCTATTGTTGGTTTGCCCGTCAAGAAGCACGATGGGAAGCTCGAAGGACATGGTCACAACAACGGCCGGAGGGAATTGCACGTGGACTACTCGGATCGACGGAACGACTTTGACATGGCTAACTTAGTAGTGCTACAACACCTAGATGTGGTAGATGATTATGTGGGACGGCACAAAGAAAACATCGTAAAGAAGTACCCTGATAAGGGGATGCTAAAGACGGACGACGAAGTTACTGTAGAGCACAACGCCACTTTCTTGCGTTGGTTCAAAGAGCAAGTTCTTGAAAACCCCCACAAGAGGGAAGTTCAGACGGATTGCTCATACACGCCTTAGCACATGGCCCCGTGCCCAAGATCGCGACCTATCAGTCCTACGATATCAATGGGTACACGTTCTACACGGGGGCCAAAGACATGGATAGTGATTACCAAAACTCCGGGGTGTCAATTCAATGCGTGACCGACGCCAACGACACGACTGAAGATTCTACGGAAGGGTTGAAGAGATCTGGGAGCTGGACTATGCTGGAATGCACGATGCGACGATGTTCCGTGTCAGATGGGCCAAGGACGTCGTAAGAGAAAACATGTATTTCACCACCATGTCTATACCCGACGCGAAGAGCACTCCTGTGAACGTTAACGTCATCGCCAAAAATGAGCCATGGGTACACGCTAAGCACGTGACACAATGTTTCTTCATAACCGACTCGGCCAATCCCAGCCGTGTTGTCGTGAGGAGATCCAAAAGGAGCATCGTCGGAATGGATGGAGTCGCCAACGAGGAAGACTACGACCAATACGGCAACCCGATGAGGGAAGATGACGATGACGATGAAGCATACGTGAAAAGAGGAATCAATACTACATTACCTAAGAAAGATCATACTCCATGGCTCCGGAAAAGTAACAAGGAGGGGCTCAATTACTCGGCAACGAACAAGAAAGGGAAGAAGCTCAATGTGAAACGTCGTCGATGCAGCTGATTAGAAACCATCATATATATATATATATGTATCTATTTTGTGTACGCACTTAAGTAACCGTTATCGGTCAACTGATATGTTACCACCACATGTATGGTTCCGGTGATATTCACGCAGTGTGGGAGGGAGACGCCGTAGGGATAAAGCAATACAAAAGAAAAGAAAAGTAAACATAAAAGAAAAGGGATAAAGCAATACAAAAGAAAAAAAGTAAACATAAAAGAAAAGGGATAAAGCAATACAAAAGAAAAAGAGAAGTAAACATAAAATAATAAAAAGAAAAGAAATATAGCAGTAGCGTTGGGTTAGGAAAAAGCGCTATAGCTAAGTTAGCTATAGCACTCTTAGCTATAGCGCTGGTTCCTAACACAGCGCTACTGCTACTTCTATTTTAGAAATAAAAAAATGGAATGTTTAGCAGTAGCGCTGGTTTAGAAACCAGCGCTATAACTAAGTTAGCTATAGCGCTGGTTTCTAAACCAGCGCTACTTTTTGAGTTAACCACCGCCCGCGCG
Source organism: Triticum aestivum (assembly GCF_018294505.1). Taxonomy (NCBI): domain Eukaryota; kingdom Viridiplantae; phylum Streptophyta; class Magnoliopsida; order Poales; family Poaceae; genus Triticum; species Triticum aestivum. Next base: position 37,348,382 of record NC_057808.1, on the reverse strand, counting down.
GGCTCAAATTTTGCCAAGTCCCATTCCCCCCCACTCTTCCACCTCTCCCCCTCCTCTCTATTGTTGTCGCCCGCGCCGCCGTCGTCGCCCCTGCCTGCCGGCCGCCACCCCTCGACCTGGACCTCGACGCCGGCCCGAGCCCCTGCTCCCTCGGCCTTGACGTCGGCCTCCTCCTCCTCGTCGTCCGTGCCGCTTCGACCTCCTCCTCGTCCGTGCTGCCGCCGCTCCGACCTCCTCCTCTTCCGCTTCGGCCTCCTCCTCCTCCTTGTCCCCTCCATCCTCCTCCTCCTCAGGTACTGCCGACCCCCTACCCCAACCTCCCCCTATCTCTGTCTATTATGTTTTCTTTTTTTTAGAAATGAAACTAGGTTTTCAATTTAGGGTTCAATTAGGTAGGGCAAATTTAGCAAATGCAGTAGCTAACTAGTAGCAAATTTTAGGGCAATTTTAGCAAATTTTAGGGCAAATTTAGCAAAGTTAGCAGTTTTTTAGCAAGTTAGCAAATTAGGGCAGTAGCTAATTAACAAATTTTTGTTTTTTGTTTTTTAGCAAGTTAGCAAATTTTTGTAGCAAGTTTGTGCTTGAATGATATATTTTGAGCAACTAAAAAATAGTAGCAAAAACTAGGTTAGCTATATAAGTTAGCTATGTATGAACCCTAGGAGTTGTAGCAGAGAGAGAGAGAGAGCAAGTTTTTGTGTATAGCATATGCCATTTTGTCATTTTGTGTATTTAAGTACAAGCATGCTTTTGCTTGAATGATATATTTTGCAAATGATATATGTCATTGATGTTATATGTTGGTTTTGCAATGTTGGTTGAATGTCGAAAAATATCCGAGTGGCCTATGTTTTGCTAGAATGTTGATTCATTTCCGTTCCGACAAATTTCATGTGCTCCATATGTCCACTTTTTAGAAAAGATCATGCTGAAAATTTCTGTGATTTTTGGCATGACTTGTGCTAGAAACTAGGACATATGGAGTACCCGGGATTTGCCGGAAGGGGAATGAATCAACATTCCGACCAAATATAGGCCCCTTTTTTCTCTTCATTATATCTTTTATTCACAATTGATGAATAGGAAACATGTGTACCGACGCCGAAGTCGTGGGTGGTTCTTCTCGCCTCGCAGACCCCATCGAGGCAGCAAATCACTATTTCGATTACCTGGACGAACACCGGATGGGGTTGCATGGTGGCGGCAGTGGCACCAACCCCGACACCGACGCCGACACTGGCACCGGCACCGACACCACCCCCGAGACCGGCAACGATGCTGTCGTAGCCGGTAAAGCACCAAAGAAGAAGAGGACACGAAGACCAAACGAGCTTGGCATCGAACAAATTGTGGTCACGGAGATGCACCCCAAGAAGTTAGAGCCAACTGCGCCAGAGGAAGCACGCTCGTGCTGGGGTAACCAACTTGGATGCATCCTTAGGGAAACCGCCAATATCAACGACGAGAGGTTGAAGCAGATACCACATATGGAGCACATGCTCCTAAAGAAGTTGCACAATAGGTTCCTGTTCCCTGGCCGGGATGAAGGCAAATATAAAGAGCCGTGGGACGACGTCGCCATGACAAAGATAAACGACAAGGCGATGGTGACGTTCACCAACGACTTGTCCTCCTGGAAAGTTCGGGTGAAAAAAGCGATTGCGAAGAATGAACCGTGGTCCAAGATTCATGTTGATAATCCGACAATAACGGAAGAGGACTTTGCAAAATTCAAGGGGAATTGCGGCAAAGAAGAAGTCAAGGCAAGGTCGGAGAAAATGATGGCGCTCCAGGCCAGGAACACACCTCCCCACTACCTCGGAATCTGTGGTTACGAGGGGAAGAGGCACGTATGGGCCAAGGAGGACGCCGAACATGAAAGTCACAGAATCCCAGACCCCTTGGCGGAGTTCACCGACCCGCTGGAGCATGACTGGATCAGGGCCCAGTACAAGTGGGACAAAGTCAAAAAGATCTTTTACATGGACCCGAACACGAGGGAGTTCATGAGACTTCTGGTAATTGTTATATTACCACATTATCATATTAGCTTCCAATCAATTCGACTACAAGTTTTGTCACCTTAGTAAACCATCCATGTTCCTTTTGCAGAAAGAGCAGCACCAAAAGGCAGCCGAAAGCGACGAGTCGTCACAGTCGTCGGCGAGGCCCAAGTGGGACACCCCATTCAACCGGGCCCTGAACATACTGAAAAAGGTCCCGGTGGACAAGCCGCTGTCCTATGGACGTGTGCACGGCGTCGGAGATGGCGCCTCGTGGAAGACGTGCTACCGCGAGGAGCGAGAGGAAAGAAGGAAGAGACGGTCGGTCATCACTCAACAGATCATCGATGAGAAGGTCGCGATTGCGTCAATAAGACCAAAGCTGAGACCAAAGAAGAGTTGCTCGGGGCCGTCAATGCAGTGGTCACTGACGTGGTGGTCAGCTTGATTCCGACACTTTTCGATTGGTCGAAGAACAATCCAAATGCATAGCCGGAGGTCTTTCCCCTTCCCAGCTTTGTCAGGAGCAATTCGGCGAACACCACAACACCGGCACCTGCTCAAGCAACCACAAAAGGTCCCGCTCCTATTCATAGCAGCCCGACCTCCGTCTCTTGCGTGCTCGGCGGGCCTTCATCGCTGGCTGAGCTCGACGCCCTCACGGTAATTACGCGTCATACCCTTTTCACCAGCATGTCTATAGTCTTCCGTTTCAGTTGCCTTTCGGATGTTTGACGTCGCAGACATGTCTTCTTTGTAGGCCGACGATACCCCTTGCACCCTACTGTATGACATCAAGGGCCAGAAGGTGTCCGTGGGAAAGGCAACGATCGTGAAACCGAAGGACCGCATGTTCCACATCCGAGAAATGCCCGATGGCGTCTTCAAGGTTAACGTGGCCAGTGTCTTAGCGGGCTTCGAGGATTTGCCTCCTCCGGTACCAGTCGATGACGATGAGACCCCTGAGAGGATTGGCACATGCAAGAGCTGGTTCTTGCCTTGGCCGAAGTCTCTTCTTCGTCTCGAGGCGCCCATTATCACACCAACGCCACCTTCTCAAGAAGGTATGAACACCACCCACCTACCAAATTACCTGCACCTGTTGTGGCGGGTGTGAAGGAAATATGCCCTAGAGGCAATAATAAAGTTATTATTTATTTCCTTATATCATGATAAATGTTTATTATTCATGCTAGAATTGTATTAACCGGAAACATAATACTTGTGTGAATACATAGACAAACAGAGTGTCACTAGTATGCCTCTACTTGACTAGCTCGTTGATCAAAGATGGTTATGTTTCCTAGCCATAGACATGAGTTGTCATTTGATTAACGGGATTACATCATTAGAAGAATGATGTGATTGACTTGACCCATTCCGTTAGCTTAGCACTCGATCGTTTAGTATTCTGCTATTGCTTTCTTCATGACTTATACATGTTCCTATGACTATGAGATTATGCAACTCCCGTTTATCGGAGGAACACTTTGTGTGCTACCAAACGTCACAACGTAACTGGGTGATTATAAAGGTGCTCTACAGGTGTCTCCGAAGGTACTTGTTGGGTTGGCGTATTTCGAGATTAGGATTTGTCACTCCGATTGTCGGAGAGGTATCTCTGGGCCCACTCGGTAATGCACATCACTTAAGCCTTGCAAGCATTGCAACTAATCAGTTAGTTGCGAGATGATGTATTACGGAACGAGTAAAGAGACTTGCCGGTAACGAGATTGAACTAGGTATTGACATACCGACGATCGAATCTCGGGCAAGTAACATACCGATGACAAAGGGAACAACGTATGTTGTTATGCGGTCTGACCGATAAAGATCTTCGTAGAATATGTAGGAGCCAATATGGGCATCCAGGCCCCGCTATTGGTTATTGACCAGAGAGGTGTCTCGGTCATGTCTACATAGTTCTCGAACCTGTAGGGTCCGCACGCTTAACGTTCATTGACGATATAGTACTATGAGTTATGTATGTTTGTGACCGAATGTTGTTCGGAGTTTTGGATGAGATCACGGATATGACGAGGAACTCCGGAATGGTTCGGAAGTAAAGATTGATATGTGGATAGTAGTGGTTGATCTCCGGAAAAGTTCCGGAATCCATCGGAAGGGGTTCCGGATGTTTCCCAAAATGTTTGGGCACGAGAACACTTTATCTGGGCCAAAGGGGAAAGCCCATGAGCTTTTTGGAAAGCGCAAAAGGAAGTTTTGCGGAGTCCAGGGGCCAGACGCCAGGGTCCCTGGCGTCTGGGTCCAGACGCCGGGAACCCTGGCGTCTGGCCCTGGAGTCCGAGAAGGACTCTTGCCTTTCGGGTGGAACCGACTTTGTGGAGGCTTTTACTCCAAGTTTCGACCCCAAGGCTCAACATATAAATAGAGGGGTAGGGCTAGCACCCAAGACACATCAAGAAACACCAAGCCATGTGCCGGCAACCCCGTCTCCTCTAGTTTATCCTCCATCATAGTTTTGGTAGTGCTTAGGCGAAACCCTGCGAAGATTTTTCTTCACCAACACCGTCACCACGCCATCCTGCTGCCGGAACTCATCTACTACTCCGCCCCTCTTGCTGGATCGAGAAGGCGAGGACGTCACTGAGCCGAACATGTGCAGAACTTGGAGGTGTCGTGCTTTCGGTACTTGGATCGGTCGGATCGTGAAGACGTACGACTACATCAACCGCGTTGATATAACGCTTCTGCTTTCGGTCTACGAGGGTACGTGGACACACTCTCCCCTCTCGTTGCTATGCATCACCATGATCCTGTGTGTGTGTAGGAATTTTTTTGAAATTACTACGTTCCCCAACAGTGGCATCCGAGCCTGGTTTTATGCGTAGATGTCATATGCACGAGTAGAACACAAGTGAGTTGTGGGCGATATAAGTCATACTGCTTACCAGCATGTCATACTTTGGTTCGGCGGTATTGTTGGATGAAGCGGCCCAGACCGACATTAGCGTAAGCTTACGTGAGACTGGTTCTACCGACATGCTTTGCACACAGGTGGCTGGCGGGTGTCAGTTTCTCCAACTTTAGTTGAACCGAGTGTGGCTACGCCCGGTCCTTGGGAAGGTTAAAACAACACCAACTTGACAAACTATCGTTGTGGTTTTGATGCGTAGGTAAGAACGGTTCTTGCTAAGCCCGTAGCAGCCACGTAAAATTTGCAACAACAAAGTAGAGGACGTCTAACTTGTTTTTGCAGGGCATGTTGTGATGTGATATGGTCAAGGCATTGTCGGGTGGTAGGTGCGACATATGCCAACGGGTGGCTTATCATTGTGGGAGCCAGTAAGATGTCGCCGGTGCCTGGAAACGGGATAAGGCGAAGACATGCACGCCGGCGAATCTTACCCAGGTTCGGGGCTCTCCGTGGAGATAACACCCCTACTCCTGCTCTGCGGGGTCTCCGCATGATCACTAGATCAACACAAGTAGCTACAAGAGGCTCCTTGAGCTGTTTTGCTAGAGGAAGAAGAAGGGCAAGGCTAGCTCTCCTCTTCTCTCTACGTGGTCCTCAAACTCTAAGAGATCAACCCTTTGCATGGGTGCCCTGGGGGGTTTATATAGGCCTACCCCCCAGGGGTACAATGGTAATCCGGCTGGACGTGGGTCCAGGCCGTCAGTGTCTGTATTCACCGGCTTCTCCGCCGGCTGCTGGGGCCCGCCGATTGGTGGGTCCCACCGGCGGCTGGTTACTGTAGCCTCGCCTCTGGTGACGAGGGCTTCGCCGAGGTAAGCATGGCTACAGTGCCGCCGTCTGGCGGGCTCTCACTGTAGCCTTACCCCGTCTTGTCTTCTTAATGATGCACATACTTCGAGGGAGGGAGGTAGCCGGCTATTGGGAGCCGGCTACGCCCCAAGCCGACTGGGGGAGGCATGGCCGCCTTCGAGCATCTCTCTGGTTGAAGGGGCCCGCCGCCCGCGGGCCGTACTGGCGCCTGTCGTGGGTGGCGTCATGGTCAACATGGCAACAGTGCCGCGCCGGACGGGGGATGGCTGACCCGTACGGCGCACTGTGGCCACGCGTGCTCCGGGATTCGGGGGTAGCAGGTTGTACTGTAGCCACGCCCCGTCTCATCACCGTTAGGTGGGTGCAGTCCTTGAGGGTGCAGTCTTGTCCGGCTTCTTGGAGTCGGCCATCTTGTGGCCGGCTTCTGGGAGTCGGTCTTCTTGTGGCTGGCTTCTTGGAGTCGGCCTTCTTGTGGCTCCCTTCGGGAGGGTTTTCAGGGCTGGGTCGCCTTCCAGTAGTCGGCATGTGAGACAGCCGGCCAGGGGGAGGCGGCCTTGTGCTTTGAGTGCTTGAAGGTTCGATCGTCTTGATAATTTCTTGAAGTGCTAGGGGGAGTCAGTTAGGCTACCCGTGGCCATTTACTCCGACAGGCATGATGCTATATTTTATTGTATGAGATGATCATGTTTTGTAACCGAGTTATCGACAACTGGTAGGAGCCATATGGTTGCCGCTTTATTGTATGCAATGCAATCGCCCTGTAATGCTTTACTTTATCAGTAAGCGGTAGCGATAGTCGTAGAAGCATAAGATTGGCGAGACGACAACGATGCTACGATGGAGATCAAGGTGTCGCGCCGGTGACGATGGTGATCATGACGGTGCTTTGGAGATGGAGATCACAAGCACAAGATGATGATGGCCATATCATATCACTTATATTGATTGCATGTGATGTTTATCTTTTATGCATCTTATCTTGCTTTGATTGACGGTAGCATTGTAAGATGATCACTCACTAAATTTCAAGATAAAAGTGTTCTCCCTGAGTATGCACCGTTGCCAAAGTTTGTAGTGCCCAGACACCACGTGATGGTCGGGTGTGATAAGCTCTACGTCCATCTACAACGGGTGCAAGCCAGTTTTGCACATGCAGAATACTCAGGTTAAACTTGACGAGCCTAGCATATGCAGATATGGCCTCGGAACACTGAGACCGAAAGGTCGAGCGTGAATCATATAGTAGATATGATCAACATAGTGATGTTCACCATTGAAAGCTACTCCATTTCACGTGATGATCGGTTATGGTTTAGTTTGATATGGATCACGTGATCACTTAGAGGATTAGATGGATGTCTATCTAAGTGGGAGTTCTTAAGTAATATGATTAATTGAACTTAAATTTATCATGAACTTAGTACCTGATAGTATCTTGCTTGTCTATGTTGATTGTAGATAGATGGCCCGTGCTGTTGTTCCGTTGAATTTTAATGCGTTCCTTGAGAAAGCAAAGTTGAAAGATGATGGTAGCAATTACATGGACTGGGTCCGTAACTTGAGGATTATCCTCATTGCTGCACAGAAGAATTACGTCCTGGAAGCACCGCTAGGTGCCAAACCTGCTGCACGAGCAACACCAGATGTTATGAACGTCTGGCAGAGCAAAGCTGATGACTACTCGATAGTTCAGTGTGCCATGCTTTACGGCTTAGAACCGGGTCTTCAACGACGTTTTGAACGTCATGGAGCATATGAGATGTTCCAGGAGTTGAAGTTAATATTTCAAGCAAATGCTCGGATTGAGAGATATGAAGTCTCCAATAAGTTCTACAACTGCAAGATAGAGGAGAATAGTTCTGTCAGTGAGCATATACTCAAAATGTCTGGGTATAAGAATCACTTGATTCAACTGGGAGTTAATCTTCCGGATGATAGCGTCATTGACAGAATTCTTCAATCACTGCCACCAAGCTACAAGAGCTTCGTGATGAACTATAACATGCAAGGGATGGATAAGACGATTCCCGAGCTCTTCGCAATGCTAAAGGCTGCGGAGGTAGAAATCAAGAAGGAGCATCAAGTGTTGATGGTTAATAAGACCACCAGTTTCAAGAAAAAGGGCAAAGGGAAGAAGAAGGGGAACTTCAAGAAGAACAGCAAGCAAGTTGCTGCTCAGGAGAAGAAACCCAAGTCTGGACCTAAGCCTGAGACTGAGTGCTTCTACTGCAAGCAGACTGGTCACTGGAAGCGGAACTGCCCCAAGTATTTGGCGGATAAGAAGGATGGCAAGGTGAACAAAGGTATATGTGATATACATGTTATTGATGTGTACCATACCAGAGCTCGCAGTAGCACCTGGGTATTTGATATTGGTTCTGTTGCTAATATTTGCAACTCAAAACAGGGACTACGGATTAAGCGAACACTGGCTAAGGATGAGGTGACGATGCGCGTGGGAAATGGTTCCAAAGTCGATGTGATCGCGGTCGGCACGCTACCTCTACATCTACCTTCGGGATTAGTATTATACCTAAATAATTGTTATTTGGTGCCAGCGTTGAGCATGAACATTATATCTGGATCTTGTTTGATGCGAGATGGTTATTCATTTAAATCAGAGAATAATGGTTGTTCTATTTATATGAGTAATATCTTTTATGGTCACGCACCCTTAAAGAGTGGTCTATTTTTGATGAATCTCGATAGTAGTGATACACATATTCATAATGTTGAAGCCAAAAGATGCAGAGTTGATAATGATAGTGCAACTTATTTGTGGCACTGCCGTTTAGGTCATATCGGTGTAAAGTGCATGAAGAAACTCCATACTGATGGACTTTTGGAACCACTTGATTATGAATCACTTGGTACTTGCGAACCGTGCCTCATGGGCAAGATGACTAAAACGCCGTTCTCCGGAACTATGGAGAGAGCAACGGATTTGTTGGAAATCATACATACAGATGTATGTGGTCCGATGAATGTTGAGGCTCGCGGCGGGTATCGTTATTTTCTCACCTTCGCAGATGATTTAAGCAGATATGGGTATATCTACTTAATGAAACATAAGTCTGAAACATTTGAAAAGTTCAAAGAATTTTAGAGTGAAGTTGAAAATCATCATAACAAGAAAATAAAGTTTCTACGATCTGATCGTGGAGGAGAATATTTGAGTTACGAGTTTGGTCTACATTTGAAACAATGCGGAATAGTGTCGCAACTCACGCCACCCGGAACACCACAGCGTAATGGTGTGTCCGAACGTCGTAATCGCACTTTACTAGATATGGTGCGATCTATGATGTCTCTTACTGATTTACCGCTATCGTTTTGGGGTTATGCTTTAGAGACGGCTGCATTCACGTTAAATAGGGCACCATCGAAATCCGTTGAGACGAAGCCTTATGAACTGTGGTTTGGCAAGAAACCAAAGTTGTCGTTTCTTAAAGTTTGGGGCTGCGATGCTTATGTGAAAAAGCTTCAACCTGATAAGCTCGAACCCAAATCGGAGAAATGTGTCTTCATAGGATACCCAAAGGATACTGTTGGGTACACCTTCTATCACAGATCCGAAGGCAAGACATTCGTTGCTAAGAATGGATCCTTTCTAGAGAAGGAGTTTCTCTCAAAAGAAGTGAGTGGGAGGAAAGTAGAACTTGACGAGGTAACCGTACCTGCTCCCTTATTGGAAAGTAATTCATCACAGAAACCGGTTCCTGTGACGTCTATACCAATTAGTGAGGAAGTTAATGATGATGATCATGAAACTTCAGATCAAGTTGTTACTGAACCTCGTAGGTCAACCAGAGTAAGATCCACACCAGAGTGGTACGGTAATCCTATTCTGGAGGTTATGTTACTAGACCATGACGAACCTACGAATTATGAAGAAGCGATGGTGAGCCCAGATTCCGCAAAATGGCTTGAGGCCATGAAATCTGAGATGGGATCCATGTATGAGAACAAAGTGTGGACTTTGGTTGACTTGCCCGATGATCGGCAAGCCATTGAGAATAAATGGATCTTCAAGAAGAAGACAGACGCTAACGGTAATGTTACTGTCTATAAAGCTCGACTTGTCGCAAAAGGTTTTCGACAAGTTCAAGGGATTGACTACGATGAGACCTTCTCACCCGTAGTGATGCTTAAGTCTGTCCGAATCATGTTAGCAATTGCCGCATTTTATGATTATGAAATTTGGCAAATGGATGTAAAAACTGCATTCCTGAATGGATTTCTGGAAGAAGAGTTGTATATGATGCAACCGGAAGGTTTTGTCGATCCAAAGGGAGCTAACAAAGTGTGCAAGCTCCAGCGATCCATTTATGGACTGGTGCAAGCCTCTCGGAGTTGGAATAAACGCTTTGATAGTGTGATAAAAGCATTTGGTTTTGTACATACTTTTGGAGAAGCCTGTATTTACAAGAAAGTGAGTGGGAGCTCTGTAGCATTTCTGATATTATATGTGGATGACATATTGTTGATTGGAAATGATATAGAATTTCTGGATAGCATAAAGGGATACTTGAATAAGAGTTTTTCAATGAAGGTCCTCGGTGAAGCTGCTTATATATTGGGCATCAAGATCTATAGAGATAGATCAAGACGCTTAATTGGACTTTCACAAAGGACATACCTTGACAAAGTTTTGAAGAAGTTCAAAATTGATCAAGCAAAGAAAGGGTTCTTGCCTGTGTTACAAGGTGTGAAGTTGAGTAAGACTCAATGCCCGACCACTGCAGAAGATAGAGAGAAGATGAAAGATGTTCCCTATGCTTCAGCCATAGGCTCTATCATGTATGCAATGCTGTGTACCAGACCTAATGTGTGCCTTGGTATAAGTTTAGCAGGGAGGTACCAAAGTAATCCAGGAGTGGATCACTGGAAAGCGGTCAAGAACATCCTGAAATACCTGAAAAGGACTAAGGATATGTTTCTCGTTTATGGAGGTGACAAAGAGCTAGTCGTAAATGGTTACGTCGATGCAAGCTTTGACACTGATCCGGACGATTCTAAATCGCAAACTGGATACGTGTTTACATTGAACGGTGGAGCTGTCAGTTGGTGCAGTTCTAAACAAAGCGTCGTGGCGGGATCTACATGTGAAGCGGAGTACATAGCTGCTTCAGAAGCAACAAATGAAGGAGTCTGGATGAAGGAGTTCATATCCGATCTAGGTGTCATACCTAGTGCATCGGGTCCAATGAAAATCTTTTGTGACAATACTGGTGCAATTGCCTTGGCGAAGGAATCCAGGTTTCACAAGAGAACCAAGCACATCAAGAGACGCTTCAATTCCATACGGGATCTAGTCCAGGTGGGAGACATAGAAATTTGCAAGATACATACGGATCTAAATGTTGCAGACCCGTTGACTAAGCCTCTTCCACGAGCAAAACATGATCAGCACCAAGGCTCCATGGGTGTTAGAATCATTACTGCGTAATCTAGATTATTGACTCTAGTGCAAGTGGGAGACTGAAGGAAATATGACCTAGAGGCAATAATAAAGTTATTATTTATTTCCTTATATCATGATAAATGTTTATTATTCATGCTAGAATTTTATTAACCGGAAACATAATACTTGTGTGAATACATAGACAAACAGAGTGTCACTAGTATGCCTCTACTTGACTAGCTCGTTGATCAAAGATGGTTATGTTTCCTAGCCATAGACAGGAGTTGTCATTTGATTAACGGGATTACATCATTAGAAGAATGATCTGATTGACTTGACCCATTAGCTTAGCACTCGATCGTTTAGTATTCTACTATTGCTTTCTTCATGACTTATACATGTTCCTATGACTATGAGATTATGCAACTCCCGTTTACCGGAGGAACACTTTGTGTGCTACCAAACGTCACAACGTAACTGGGTGATTATAAAGGTGCTCTACAGGTGTCTCCGAAGGTACTTGTTGGGTTGGCGTATTTCGAGATTAGGATTTGTCACTCCGATTGTCGGAGAGGTATCTCTGGGCCCACTCGGTAATGCACATCACTTAAGCCTTGCAAGCATTGCAACTAATCAGTTAGTTGCAGGATGATGTATTACGGAATGAGTAAAGAGACTTGCCGGTAACGAGATTGAACTAGGTATTGAGATACCGACGATCGAATCTCGGGCAAGTAACATACCGATGACAAAGGGAACAACATATGTTGTTATGCGGTCTGACTGATAAAGATCTTCGCAAAATATGTAGGAGCCAATATGGGCATCCAGGCCCCGCTATTGGTTATTGACCAGAGAGGTGTCTCGGTCATGTCTACATAGTTCTCGAACCCGTAGGGTCCGCATGCTTAACGTTCGTTGACGATATAGTACTATCAGTTATGTATGTTGGTGACCGAATGTTGTTTGGAGTTTTGGATGAGATCACGGATATGACGAGGAACTCCGGAATGGTCCGGAAGTAAAGATTGAGATGTGGATAGTAGTGTTTGATCTCTAGAAAGGTTCCAGAATCCATCGGAAGGGGTTCCGGATGTTTCCCGAAATGTTTGGGCACGAGAACGCTTTATCTGGGCAAAAGGGGAAAGCCCACGAGGTTTTTGGAAAGCGCAAAAGGAAGTTTTGCGGAGACCAGGGGCCAGACGCCAGGGTCCCTGGCGTCTGGGTCCAGACGCCGGGAACCCTGGCGTCTGGCCCTCGAGTCCGAGAAGGACTCTTGCCTTTCGGGTGAAACCGACTTTGTGGAGGCTTTTACTCCAAGTTTTGATCCCAAGGCTCAACATATAAATAGAGGGGTAGGGCTTGCACCCAAGACACATCAAGAAACACCAAGCCGTGTGCCAGCAACCCCGTCTCCTCTAGTTTATCCTCCGTCATAGTTTTCGTAGTGCTTAGGCGAAGCCCTGCGAAGATTGTTCTTCACCAACACCATCACCACGCCGTCGTGCTGCCGGAACTCATCTACTACTTCGCCCCTCTTGCTGGATCGAGAAGGCGAGGATGTCACCGAGCCGAACGTGTGCAGAACTCGGAGGTGCTGTGCTTTTTGTACTTGGATCGGTCGGATCGTGAAGACGTACGACTACATCAACCGCGTTGATATAACGCTTCCGCTTTCGGTCTACGAGGGTACATGGACACACTCTCCCCTCTCGTTGCTATGCATCACCATGATCTTGTGTGTGCGTAGGATTTTTTTTTTGAAATTACTACGTTCGCCAACAGGGTGATAGCGTACGACACGAGGGAGAGCCTCCATTAGTACCAGATGACGTCGGCCCCATTGTCGAACAAGCAAATGTTGATGAGGACATGGAGGATAATGATGATGATGACCCAAACCAGTACTTCAATACCGCCTATGATGATGGAGGATTGATGGCTCCGGACGAGGAAGACTCAGGCTATGAGCGTGGAGATGATGACTTGATGCTGCCTGATTTGCCAGAGCCGGAACGTCCTAAGGCGGAATGCAAAAAGTCTCTCTTCAAGCGATCCTCGCAGGAGACGCCTCCAGATGCCGCCCCTACCCAGCAACACCCCCACGGCCGTCCACTGCTTAGCCCGATGACACTGGGGGTGGTGGTTAGGGAAGGTTGGTGGGATCACTACCGCCACCCGCCAATAAGCAAAGGAGGAGACCGGATGGGAAAGGCCCTAAAGGCGCCAGAGCTGCTTCAAGCAGCCAGCCGCCTCTGAAGCCCCGGGTGGTAGACATAATACCTGTCGAAGGTGCGCAACATTTCCATGTCGTCGGCGAGCCGATCCTACCTGCCAAAGCGCTAGAGCACATACTGAAAAATGATCTAAGGAGACTCCATGAAGGTGTGCTGGACAAAGAGAAAAGCGTTCTGATCGCGGAAAAACCAGGATACCTGCTTTACGCGGCTAAGGTGCCGGCTGGGAAGTTGTACGTCGAGAACTGGCCCATGAATCAGTTCATCTTGCGATTTGACTACATCTATGACATGTTCCACATGACCAAGCTGGATTTCCAGTTCATCCGCATGTATGCGCTGTATCTCAACTACTTCATCAGGATCGAGAACATAAAATATATCTGCGTCGCGGACCCGTACTATATGCACGAGAGCTTCTTAGCAGTCTGCAAAGAGCACCATGACTATGCGAGCAAGTACCTCGGTGAGTTCATGATCGCTAATAAGGACAAGGAAGCGATTCTCCTGCCTTATCATCCCACGTAAGTCATCCACGCATATCCTTTCGCAAGTGCTAATCATTCCTTTGCAAGCATGGAGGCTAATTTGAGGTGTACTTAATTTGCGCAGCAGGGGCGGCGCCGTCCTCATCGTTCTGTACCCAGAATACTCCCATGCTATGTACTTGGACTCATCGAAGAGCCTCAAGAAAAAGGATTACACGCACGTAAAGAGTGTTCTCGATAGTGCCCTGTTAACCTTCAGCCTCTCTGGTGGATATATCAAGGTGAGAAGGCACAAGAAGAAGGGTTTGGGTTTCCGCCATAAGACCGACTTCTGCTGCATCCAACAACCGCACACCAGTAAGGCTGATGGATTCTACCTCATGCATCACCTGATCGAGTACAGAAGGGATAATCAACGCCTTTGCATGTCAGCTACTACCGAAGATGCCGAGATTGTCAGCTGGGCCACAAGCATTGGAAACACACCGGATCATCGAATCCGAGCTGAGTTTTATCACGTACAATGTGAACTTGCCCAAGTGATCATGAAGCAGGTCCTTGAACCAACGGGGATGTTCTACCATGGGCCAATCACGCGGGGTGATGTCCGAGCACTGCTAGTCGCTCAGCGTCTGGACCTGAAGCCTTTCAAGAAGCTCGGGTGCTTCCTCCCTGATTATGAAAATTGGACCGACATGGAGGACTGATTGTCGATGACAATGTGCCACTACTGTCTTTCTATCGCAAAACTTTGAATTTATGCACGGCGAAACTATGTGATGTAATTAAACCGCATGGTCCTGAACTAGCGTAGATCGCTCTAGTTAATTAGTTTGGGTATGAGGAACTTTGTCATTTATGTTTATTATATATAGGTTGCTTGTATTCTGCTAATTATGCCTCTTTGTTTTCTTAAGTACATTATGTTGTATATTATCGTTCAATTCATAAAACTAACGATGCAGGTACATAGACTAGGGATAGCAAGGGGCTGCTACGCCGTGTTTGTTGGGAGGGTTCCAGGAGTCTACGACCACTGGCCAGACGCTCAGGCCCAGGTGGACAAATACCCGGGTGCTAGCCACATAGGGTTTGACAGCAAAGCCGAAGCGGAAAGTAGTTACTTGAGGTGGACGCTCCGGCATGAGCGAGGGTGGGACCGCCGGTGCCTCAAGTACTACATAGTCGCGCTCTGGCTCATGTTGATCGCTCTTCTCTTATACATCATGGTTTAGATAGAGATGATGAAACTTGTGTGTGTGCCATGACCATGCAGTTGCACTTATTCAAGACATGACATGACTTGTGTATCGCTATTTTCGAGATGTGATGATATTTGTGTTGAATGATGATGATGATGGAATAACGAGACTACTGTATGTCTATGATATGATGAGAATAGTGTATGTTTAGTATGATATGATGAAACTACTGTATAGAGCTTGTATAAATACATCACAAATACATAGAGGGGGTGTGAATACTAGCAGTAGCGCTGGATAGCTTATATTAGCAGCGCTGGGTTAGCAGCAACACTTCCTTTGTTCAAGCGCTACAGAGAGTTAGCAGTAGCGCTGGATAGGGCAGCAGCAGTAGCGCTGCCCACACCAGCACTACTGCTACAACTTAGCTGTAGCGCGGTAGCAGTAGCACTGGACCCAGCGCTACTGCTATGTATATTTTAAGCGCTGCTGCTAGGGTTTTCCCTAGTAGTGTCACGGTGTTGCCGGTGCTCGGTCCCGAGCCGACATGGCACGACTCCATCCACGGCGGCGGCGCCGGCCACTTCCTCCATGGCGTCGCTCCCTCGGTGGTGACGTCCACATAAGTAGGACCTGCCGCTGCTTTGGCTCTCGCTCGCGCTACTGCTCTGCTCTGCTCTTGCTATCGGTCCCCTGCCTGGTCTACTCTTGCTCATGCTGCTTCTTTCGCTCTTGCCATTGCTTGCGCTGCTGCTCTCACTCTTGCTCTTGCTTGCGCTGCTGCTCCGATTTAGCTACATTTCAGTCGACTGAATTGACTTTTGGGTCAGTCGATTTTCAGGGGATGGGGGGCTCGCCGGAGTTAAGGAAGAACCAGCCGCAACGGGGAGGGGGGCTCGCCGGAGAGGTACCCCACTATCTATCTTAGGGTTCAGGGGTGGGGCGGTGGTGGGGCGGTGGCGTGGGGGTCACCGGAGAAAAAATTCAGCGCGGGGTGGAGGTTGAAGATGAACCGCAGGTCCTTGATTTCATATCCAACGGCTGGAAAATCGACTAACCGGAGATGAAAAAGAAAGCCTCACCATGCCTGCTGCTCTACTCTTGCGCGCGCTGCTGCTGCTGCTGTTGCTGCACGAGCAGCAGATACTGCTCTCGCTCGAGCCCCTGCAGCTGCTACCCGAGATGCTGCTACATGACCAACTGCCCCGGCTCTCACACGCGCTGCTGCTACTACTTTTCTGGTACTAGTGCATTCAGTTTCGACAGTAAAATTCAGTTTCGACAGCAAAGTTCAGTTTCGACAGTTAAATTCAGTTTCGACAGTTAAATTCAATTTCGACAGTTAAGCTCAGAGATGAGCGGCTGATGTATTTTACATCTAGCACTTTGTGGTTATTTATTTTATGTCATCTATGCTATTAGAATTCCACTTAGGTTAACGCTGTCTCTCTTGTCCTGCTTCAGCCTCGCCATCGTACAACTCACCGGAGCTGCTCCAACGACGAAACCCTCCATCACAACGGAGCAGTACCCCAGGCTCCATCTCTAGACGCCTAAGATATTCTTCCCCTCCTCGAACAGCCAAATCAGTCGAAGCATCCTCACCGACCAACCCAATCACGCTGAGATCGACATGGCTTCGCCAAAGAGGTTGTACACTTGTTGCATCTCTTTTTTACTCTACATGTTATATATATTGTCGACTGAGCACACGTAGTGACGTGAAATATGATTAGTTTCTCCTACTATATGACAAGCAGTGAGGTACCAGGCAACTTAGCTATCTGTGATGGACTCTCTTGACCGCCATCATTATTTATCTCTGCACGTTTGAGCCGTGCATTTGTAGATGGGCCTGGGAATTGAGCTAGGAGGGCAGTGGCCTAGGTCCAAAGTAGTAGAAGTAGCACAAAACCATTTTTTGAGTGTAGGCTTTTCCCTGCTCAAGCCTGCCTACTAGAATCGCCAGTTCTTGAAAGGAAAAGTGAAGGAAAAACATAGGAATTGGAAAGTTTCCTATGGTACTACTATTCATGCATTTGGTTCAAAGGAATTGAGCAAAGGAAAACTGTATGATTTGTTCCTGTAGTGTCTCCTTGAAAAAACCCGTAGAAATTTTAATATCCACTTGTCCTCCTTTTCAAATTCCTATTCATGAAGCACAAGACTAAGAGATAGTAGCATAATAGCATCATAACCATACATTTTCTTGTTGTTTGACTTAATCTCACCATGCTTCTTTGCATCCTGTGATCTTCCAATTCTTGTGAACCAAACACCCAGATTGGCAGAAATCCTGTGTTTTTAAATTCTTTGTTTTGCACGTGCATTCCTATCCTATTCCTGTGTATTTCCTATCCCTTCATTGTTAGAATCCTCAAATTCAAACACGCCCTTACACAATTACTTCTGTTACATATATGTGTCAAAGAAAACTTTGTGTGGTTTGTCCCGCTCCTGCTGTGCTGTGTTCCACCCCAGCTCAGCTGCTCCAACGACGGAAGCGTTCACCACAGCAGGGATCCGCTCTCCAGACTGTCTTTCGCCGCCTCAGATCTTCTTCCCCGCCGCCGGCAGCCACGACAACTGCATTACCATCATCAACTGAGCAGATGACCTTGAGGACTACACGGGTCCGCAAGAGAGGTCGCACTCTTCCGTGTCTGCTTACGTTATGCATCGCTTAATATGATGACATGCTACTTTATCGTCCTGTTCACCTATTAGACTCCGAGTCAGGTCCAAACTAATGCTGAAACTTGAGTTTTTAAATGGTTGTGGGGTACATATTGGGGCAGCAATCAGTACTATCTGTATACTATCTGGTTAATCTCGGGTGTCTACTATGAGTTTCATGTTGGGTGCAAACAAACATTAAAGGAGCCATTATCTGTATTTTCTAACTAAAGCTATTATCTGCCTGCTATCATTGGTTTTGGGGCTATCCATAGTTTGCTACCATCACTCTGGATTTGTGCATGCACCACTATGTTTTATTCCTATGCATGTCAGTTATTGTACACAATGGAACTGAACATGTAGAGCAAAAGAGACGAGCCTTGCATGGCAATAAAATTTCATGCAGACGTCGCTCCATGGTGGGCGCAAAGGCAGCCCCCCTCCACCCATTTCGGATTGTAATCAAGAGGAAGATAACTGTTCTGAGGGGGATTCAGAAGGAGAAGACCACTCCTATTTACCCCATGAGGTCTTCGCTCTAACTTGGCATGCTGATGTTGGTAATATCATGCATATGGTGCTTTACATTGCTTACTTTATACATCAAATATGACCTCTGCTTAGTTTAGACATGCTTTGTGTGAATGACATCTGTTAAGATTTATCGTATATGCGAATCATGCAATGCCATCTTGTTTAGCCAGGCATCATATATGTGAATTTTGCAATGCCACCATGGTTAGCCAGTCATCTTATATGTGAATTATATCATTCCATCATTTTTTATTACCTATTAAATTTGTCAACAATTTTAGTACATTCAATTACTCTTCCTGTGCATCAGCCATTCGACATGGTCATGGGAAAATCTGGAGTGGAAGCAAGGTCTTCAGAGCAGACAATGCTATCTGACAAAGTGCATGTCTTGCTGGTTATGGATAGATCCTCAGAGGAGGATTCAAAGACAGATGACCAGTCCTATTTCCCCCCGAGGTGCATGCTCTAACTTGGCAGGGTTATGTTGCTCATATCGTGCGTATGGTGTCTTGCATTGCTATGTCATTTACTTAGTTTAGACATTCTTTCTGTGAATGCCATCTGTTTAGTGTCTAATTACCATATATGTGAATTATGCGATGCCATCTTGTTGCAAGACATTATATATGTGAATTATGCAATGCTATCTTATTGCAAGGCATTATATATGTGAATTATGAAATGTCATGCTGTTTAGCCAAGCGTCATATATGTGAATTATATCATGCCGTCATTTTTTTGTATTTCTCATTGCATTTGTCGACAATGTTTGTATATTCAACTGCTCTTCCTGTGCATCAGCCATTTGAATTGGTGATGGAGAAATCTGGAGTGAAAACAAGGTCTTCAGAGCAGACAATGCTACCTACTGAAGCAGATATCTTGCTGGTTACAGATAGCTCCTCAGAGGAGGATTCAGAGGTAGATGGCCAGTCCTATTATCCCCCTGAGGTGTATGCTCAAACTTGGCAGGGTTATATTACACATATCATGCATATGTTGTATTGTAATGCTTAGTTTTTACATCATATACACAATATTGAATGCCATCTCCTTAGTTGACACATCATATATGTGATTGCCCTCTGCTCACTTGCTTAGTATATAAATCATATATTTGAATTATATCATGCCATGATGTTTACATAGACAGCATGTATCTGAATTATGGCATGCCAACCCATTTTCTAAAGACATAATATAGTTATATCATCTCATCCTATATACATAGTCATCATATTGTGAATTATGTCATTCTATCCGTGAATTATATCATGCCATCATGTTTCCATCGATGACATGTTTGTGAATTATTGCATACCAACCACTTTAATAGACACATCGTATAGTTATATCATGTCATCCTATTTACATAGCCATCATATTTTGAAGTATGTCATTCTATCCTGTTTAGTTAGCCATCATACATGTGAAATTGTGTCATGCTATCCTGTCTAATTAGCCATCATATATGTGAAATTATGTCATGCTATTCTGTTTGGTTAGACAACATAAATGTGAATTATTTCATGCCCTGTTTTCTTCCCTACAATCCATTGCACTTGTCTATCTTACAATGTCTGTACATTCAATTACTTTTCTTGTTTATCAGCCATTTGAATTGGAGGGGTGATGGCAGTATCTGTGGGAGTAAAAACACAGTCTTCAGAAAAGATATGCTACCCGTCGATGCAGAAAGAACCACGGTTGTACTTGCCCAAGAACCAGCGCCACCACACATAACCCAGACTCACGCAGATTGTACCCCTACCCAGTTGGACAGAGAACCAGCTACACCCCTTCTAACCCCAACCCCAGCAGATAGTAACCCAGTTCCAGTTGACACAACATCGTCTCCACTACAGAGCACCCAAACACGAGCAGTTAGTAAGGCAACTGCAGTGCCAAAAGCACGAGGACCACCACTCCGAACCCCAAGTCAACGCTTAAAGCAGAAGAAGAATTGTTCTCAGGTCAGGTTCCGTAGCTATGGTTCATACTCCTTTGCTCTTGCATCACTGTATTTACTCATACCAACTAATTTCAAATTTGAAGGATGCAATTGAAACTCCAATGGCGCAACAGGTATGTTTTAAACCTGTTTCTTTAACGTGTTTGCTGTTGTAACTTGCTCTATGTTGATTTTAGTTTCAATTGAATAAACAGTTGTGTTCTCATGCCATGCACATTACAAGTGTTGTTATTGTTGTGTAGTTTCCCACACTTATATTCTGTCTATGATGCTTTGTCTTAAATAGATATGATTTGAACTATCTCTATCTTGATTTGGCAACATAAACTAGAATGATATAGACCATACAGTGACCATACTATATAGATATATGTAGCGACCCGACCTCAAACGGTCAAATCTATGTGCATAAGTGTCATCCCTGGATCGGTAATGCTGACACACACAGTACTTGAATGGATTTATAACAGAGTAGCAATCACACACTTATTACATCGAATGTCTCAAGAGAGGACTTATTACAATAAATATGGCTTAAGGCCATCTAAATAAGATAACATCGGAAGGCTTGGAAGATAAAGTGAGTCCATCAACTCCAACGGCATAGCTGAGTGCACGACAAACGACCTAGCGCACCTTACACCTCGTCTAAAAAGTCTGCAACATGATATGTTGCAGCCCAAAATGGGTCAGCACATGGAATATGCTGGCAATATAACACAGTAGAGCAATGAATAGAATAAATACTATCACTACATGCATATATGGCTGGTGGAGGCTCTATGGTTATATGGTTTTTGCGAAAAGCCAAATTTTCCCTACAACAAACGAATATGTTTTGTTTAACTATCATGGTAGTTGAAACATTGAGAAGGTTCCTCCAACTCAATCCCAATTAAAAGTAATTAACAACCCAACAAATTAATTTAGAGTGATGAGATCAAAATCAATAATTCAAGTACCAGATACTCAAGATGTCCATAACCGGGGACACGGCTAACCATGATTAGTTTGTACACTCTGCAGAGGTTTGCGCACTTTTCCCCACAAGACTCGATCTCCTCCGTTGGATTTCTCGCACTACATGGTGTTTGAGAAATGGATGACCGAGACACAGTCTTTCAGAAGAATTAACTCTAACCATGGGTAGACAGTACCAACCTACATCCCCTATATCTGCTAGCCTACCACTGGAAGAGGTCATGCAACATACTCAACTATAGCCCATAATAGCTTGTGGCTGCACACAGAAGTTTCTAGCATGAATAATCTTATGATCCCTTTGAGCCTGGGTGGCGAGCCGTAGGATGATCACACGGGTCCTCCGGGATATCCTAGGACAACACTGGATTCTCCAGGTGCCCGCAACCAATCCACCAAGATGTGTATTTAAGTAGCCACCTTATGTTAACCATTAACAATCTCACATCTGTCATGGATACACTCAAACCCCATCCACGTCTATGAGCATAGCATGGCAATATAAGCATAGCGTAGAAGTAACTCCCAAGGGTTTGATAATAAAAGGACAATAGGTTCTACCTCATCATTTACTTCCCAATACCCACAAGTTAATCACATCCTAATCATGCAATGTTTGAGGATTGTAACTAATGCATAAAAACTGGGTATGAAAAGAGTATGACCAATGTGTTACTTGCCTTGCTGACGATTCGCAAAACCTAGAGACTCGTAGTAGCACGCTTCGCACTCCGGGAATTCTATCGCAAACAAACAATAGCATACATAAGCACTCAAGCAAGGATGCACGGGTAAAACTCAAATAAGAAGATCGAATCTGAAAATCCAACTGAAGAGATTCGATCTGCAAAAAGAATCAATCGAATCGAGCTACGGAACTGAAACTACGTTCAAAAGAACTTCGAATTCAAATCTGCTTGAAACCAAATTTTAAATTGTCAAAACCATGTTCAAGTTGATTAAACAGAAAGAGGGGCTCGAGACGAAGATTTTGGCGTTGGTTTCACTGGATTTGGACAAACGGTTGAAAAGTTACGAGGGTTTGAAGATCAGGGGTTAATCTGTGATAAAAGTAATCGCGGATAGGTCCCTGGACGAAAATAAAATAAAAAGAAAAGACTAACAAACGAACATTCATTGTCTGAACCTAACCGGTGAATAACGTTCCTTAAAACGAACGAACGGACGAACGTCCGCTAAATAACTAAACCGAATAAAAACAAAAAAAAACAGTTCTAGGATTTTTAAAAGAAAACCGATCGGTTTTTACCTAGTCGAAAAAAAATGACGGCGGTGGATCCGGCGAGATCCGCGGCGGCGATGGTGGCAACGGTGGCGGCGGCAGCGGGCGGCGACGGCTGGCGGTGGCGCTGGCGGGCTGGCGGCTCGGGCGGGCCTCGGCGGCTTGTAAGGCCTGAGCGCGGACAGAGTCCGGCTCGGGCACGGCCCAAGGTCAGTTAATTTTTTTAAATAAGATTCCGCCAAGAAAAATCCTAAATAAATAAAAATAAAAAATCTAAAAATGCCAAAAACAATTTTCTCCGTCTAGAGAATATTTAGAACAAAGTGAATATTTTCTTGGCCTAAAAATGCAATTTTCAAAATGCATATTTTTCTCATGCAAACAAAATAGCGATAAAATCCAAATAAAATTATTTATTTGATTTTAACATTTTTCCTCCAATATTTCATTTGTTTTGGAGAAGTCATATTATCTCCTCTCATATATTTTTAATATGAAATATTTTTTTTGGAGAGAAAAATAATTAAAACCAAAATGATCCCCGTTCCAATATTTGAGAAAATTTCAAATATGAAAATAATAAAATCCCCAACTCTCTCCGTGGGTCCTTGAGTTGCTTAGGATTTTAGGATCACTACCAAAATGCAAATAAAATATGATATGCATATGATGACCTATGTATAACATTCCAAATGAAAATTTGGAATGTTACAAACCTACCCCCCTTAAGATGAATCTCATCCTCGAGATTCGGGTTGGCTAGAAAATAGGTGTGGGTGGTCTTTCCATAGATCATCCTCGCGTTCCCAGGTGGCTTCATCCTCGGTATGGTGGATCCACTGAACTTTGCAAAACTTAATAACCTTGCCGTGGGTAACTCGGCTGGCAAACTCAAGAATGTTGACAGGTTTCTCCTTGTAGGTCAGATCACTATCCAACTGAATTGCTTCTAGGGGCACTATATCTCTCAGGGGAATATCGGCCATCTCAGCATGGCACTTCTTCAGCTGGGCAACGTGAAACACATCATGAACTCCTGACAAACCTTCGGGTAACTCCAACTTGTAGGCCACTTCTCCCATACGTTCCAGAACTCGGTATAGTCCTACAAATCTCGGGGCTAGCTTTCCCTTAACTCCGAATCGTTTTACTCCTCACAGATGTGATACACGAAGATATGCTCTTTCTCCGATTTCATAGACTACCTCCTTGCGTTTCGAGTCTGCATAACTCTTCTTCCCGGACTGAGCTACCTTCAGTCTATCCCGAATCAGCTTAACCTTCTCTTCGGACTCTCTAATCAAATCTGGTTCAAACAACTGACGGTCTCCAACTTCATCCCACATCAACGGTGTCCTGCACCTCCTTCCATACAAAGCTTTGAAGGGTGCCATCTTCAAACTGGCTTGATAACTGTTGTTGTATGAGAACTCTGCGTAAGGCAAGTTATCATCCCAACTAGATCCATAATCTAGCGCACAAGCTCTCAACATATCCTCCAGAATCTGATTGACTCTCTCGGTATGTCCATCTGTCTGCGGATGAAAGGCTGTACTGAACTCTAGCCTGGTACCTGATGACCCACAAGTATAGGGGATCTATCGTAGTCCTTTCGATAAGTAAGAGTGTCGAACCCAATGAGGAGCAGAAGGAAATGATAAGCGGTTTTCAGCAAGGTATTCTCTGCAAGCACTGAAATTATAGGTAACAGATAGTTTTGTGATAGGATAATTTGTAATGAGCAACAAGTAACAAAAGTAAATAAAGTGCAGCAAGGTGGCCCAATCCTTTTTGTAGCAAAGGACAAGCCTGGACAAACTCTTATATAGAGAAAAGCGCTCCCGAGGACACCTGGGAATTATCGTCAAGCTAGTTTTCATCACGTTCATATGATTCGCGTTCAGTACTTTGATAATTTGATATGTGGGTGGACCGGTGCTTGGGTGCTGTTCTTACTTGGACAAGCATCCCACTTATGATTAACTCCTATTTCAAGCATCCGCAACTACAAAAGAAGTATTAAGGTAAACCTAACCATAGCATGAAACATATGGATCCAAATCAGCCCCTTACGAAGCAACGCATAAACTAGGGTTTAAGCTTCTGTCACTCTAGCAACCCATCATCTACTTATTACTTCCCAATGCCTTCCTCTAGGCCCAAATACTGGTGAAGTGTCATGTAGTCGACGTTCGCATGACACCACTAGAGGAGAGACAACATACATCTCATCAAAATATCGAACGAATACCAAATTCACATGATTACTAATAGCAAGACTTCTCCCATGTCCTCAGGAACAAACGTAACTACTCACAAAAACATATTCATGTTCATAATCAGAGGAGTATTAATATGCATAATGGATCTGAACATATGATCTTCCACCAAATAAACCAACTAGCATCAACTACAAGGAGTAATCAACACTACTAGCAACCTACAGGTACCAATCTCAGACTTAGAGACAAGAATTGGATACAAGAGATGAACTAGGGTTTGAGAGGAGATGGTGCTGGTGAAGAAGTTGATGGAGATTGCCCCCTCCCGATGAGAGGATCGTTGGTGATGATGATGGCGATGATTTCCCCCTCCCGGAGGGAAGTGTCCCCGGCAGAATGGCTCTGCCAGAGCCCCGTCCCGAAAGCTTGCTTATGATTTTTTCTCGGATGAAAGACTTCATATAGCAGAAGATGGGCACCGGAGGGCCACCAGGGGGCCCACGAGGTAGGGGGCGCACCCAGGGGGGTAGGGCGCCCCCCCACCCTCGTGCCCAGGGTGTGGGTCCCCTCTGGTATTTTCTTCGGTCATATTTTTTATTATTTCCAAAAATAACTTCTGTGGAGTTTCAGGACTTTTGGAGTTGTGCAGAATAGGCCTCTAATATTTTCTCCTTTTCCAGCCCAGAATTCCAGCTGCCGGCATTCTCCCTCTTCATGTAAACCTTGTAAAATAAGAGAGAATTGGCATAAGTATTGTGACATAATGTGTAATAATAGCCCATAATGCGATAAATATCGATATAAAAGCATGATGCAAAATGGACGTATCAGTACCCAAAGTCTGGTGCAGCTGGTGCCAAAACTTTTAAGTAAACTGTGTTCCTCTATCTGATATGATGGTCCTCGGAACTCCATGTAGACATACGATCTTGGTCATATATATCTTGGCCAACTTCGCACTTGTATAGGTGGTCTTCACTGGATAAAGTGAGCCACTTTGGTCAAACGATCCACTACTACCCAGATAGAATCATATCCCGATCGTGTCCTGGGTAATCAGGTGATGAAATCCATGCCAAGCTTATCCCACTTCCATTCGGGTATCGGCATAGTCTGCAGTAATCCTGCTGGCTTCTGATGTTCTGCCTTCACTCTCTGACATACATTGCATACGGCTACATACTCGGCGACATCCTTCTTCATACCAGTCCACCCGAAACGCTCCTTCAAATGCAAATACATCTTGGTGTTTCCGGGGTGTATCGAGTATGGTGAGTCATGAGCTTCCTGTAGTATCAGCTTCCTGATCTCTGCATTATTGGGCACATAAACACGGTCCTCAACCACAAGGTATCGTTTTCATCTTCACGAATGCCTTTGGCCTTTCCTTTACTCATCTTCTCCTTTATCTCAGCAATTTCTTTGTCATCCTTCTGAGCTTCACGAATCTTTCCCAATAATGTCGACTGAACCTCCATTGCTGCGACAAAACCTCTAGGGACTATCTCCAAACGAAGCTCCGTGAGATCCTCGGCTAACTCCTTTGGCAATCCTCCGCTTAGAAGGGTATTGATATAACTCTTCCGGCTCAAAGCGTTTGCTACGACATTGGCCTTTCCTGGATGATAATGTAGCTTCATATCATAATCCTTTATAAGCTCCAACCATCTCCTCTGCCTGTGATTCAGCTCCTTCTGTGTGAAAATGTACTTCAAACTCTTATGATACGTGTACACATCACAACGGTTTCCAATAAGAAAATGTCTCCAGGTTTTGAGTGCATGCACTACGGCTGCTAACTCCAAATCATGCGTGGCATAATTCAACTCATGCGGTCGAAGTTTACATGAGGCATATGAAACAACTCTTCCGTCTTGCATAAGTACTCCTCCAAGTCCTAAGCGAGAAGCGTCGCAATACACTTGGAAATCCTTGCGTATATCCTGCAGAATCAGCACTGGGGTTGTAACCAAACGTTTCTTCAACTCCTGAAAACTTGCTTCACATTCTTCACTCCATTTGAATTTGGTGTCCTTCTTCAGCAAATCCGTCATAGGCTTCGCAATCTTAGAGAAATTCTCAATGAATCTCCGATAGTATCCCGCGAGTCCAAGGAAACTACGGATCTCTCCAACTGAGGTGGGTGCCAACCACTCAGTGACTGACTGAACCTTGGTAGGATCTATTGCTATACCTTCTCCCGATATAACATGTCCAAGAAATCCTACTTCCTTCAACCAAAACTCGCATTTGCTGAACTTGGCATATAACTGATGTTCCCTGAGCTTCTCGAGAACTAACCGCAAATGCTCCTTGTGCTCCTCTTCATTCTTCGAGTATACCAAGATATCATCAATGAACACCACGACAAACTTATCCAAGAACTCCATGAACACCTTATTCATCATGCTCATAAAATAGGCAGGGGCGTTTGTCAATCCAAATGACATAACCATGTACTCATATAGCCCGTACCTTGTGGTGAAGGATGTCTTAGGTATATCCTTTTCTCGGATCTTCAACTGGTGGTATCCTGATCGTAGATCGATCTTGGAGAATACTTTAGCTCCTTGCAGCTGGTCAAACAAGTCATTAATCATCGGTAGTGGGTACTTGTTCTTGATCGTCACTTCATTCAGTGCACGATAATCAACAACCATTCTTAATGATCCATCCTTCTTCTCAACCAAGTGCACTGGATCTCCCCATGGTGACGAACTTCGTCGAATGTAACCTTTCTCCAATAACTCCTTAATCTGCTTCTTGATCTCTTCCAGATCATTCACGGGCATCCGATACGGTCTCTTTGATATTGGTCCGGTGCCTGGCAACAGCTCTATCAAAAGCTCAATGTCTCGATCCGGCGGCATGCCTGGTAGCTCCTCAGGAAATACATCCGGGTAATCCTTCACAACCGGCATTTCCTCCTGAACAACTCCCGTGAGAGAATTCACTTGGGTCCCCCTCGGCGCATGCCTGGATGCATACTTAATACTTTTTCCCTCCGGGGTGGTGAGCAGAATTGACCTACTAGCACAGTCAATGTTTCCTCCATACTTCGATAGCGAATCCATACCCAGTATCACATCCAATCCTTGTGACTCGAAAATTATTAGGTCAGAGGGGAAAATATGGCTACCAATGGTTAAGGGTATCCGATCGCACCATCGGCTGGCCATATACTCTGCTCCTGGTGAGCTTACTAACAAGGGTGTCCTAAGGGCTAAGGTGGGTAACTTAAACTTGTCCACAAATCCCCTTGATATGTATGAATGCAATGCACCAGTATAAAAAAGAACGAGAGCGGTAAATGACATAACCAAAAACTTATCGGTAACTGCATCTGGCTGCTCTTCAACCTCCTCTACGTTCACGTGGTTCACTTGTCCCCCGTTGAAAGGGTTGGGCTTCTTCCCAGAACTTCCATTGCCATTACCATTCTTTGCTTCAGAACATTCAGTGGCGTAATGTCCAGTCTTCCCGCACTTGAAACAAGTAATGTGACTTAGATCCTTCTTGGCGGGCGTTGCTGGATTAGAGCGGTTCTGATTGCTGCCTGCTCCATTCCCATTTCCATTCTTGGGTCCACTATGGTTGTGCGAGCTTCCTCCATTGTGGGTATGGCCTCCATGGTTATGGGTAAATCCTCCCGAGTTTGGGGTGTAACGAGGCTTCTGCTGGGCTCCTAAATTGTACTTCCCCTGTCCATACTTCCTCTTGCGGCTCTCAATTTGCTGCTACTTCCCTTCAAACATAAGATCCCTGTCTACCAACTCCTGATAGTTAGTGAATGTCGCTACCAACTGCATGCTCATCTCATCATTCAACCCTTCCATAAACTTCTCCTGCTTCGCGGCATCGGTGGCCACATCATCTAGGGCATAGCGAGCTAACTTGCTGAACTCATCCACGTACTGCCCCACCGTACGGTTTCCTTGGCGCTAGTTGCGAAACTCACGCTTCTTCACGCTCATAGCTCCAATTGAGACATGTGCAGTGCGGAACGCTTGCTGAAACTGATCCCAAGTGACATTGGCTATAGGGAAAGTGGTCGTGTAATTGTCCCACCATGCGGCTGCGGGTCCATCCAATTGATGTCTGGCAAAACACACCTACTCAGCATCTGTGCAACCTGCGGTGGTCAACTCCCTTCCAATCCTGCGTAGCCAGTCATCAGCAACTATTGGCTCGGTGCTACCGGAAAACACCGGCGGCTGCAACCTCAGAAAACAGGCTAAGTTGTCAACTTGGGGTGGTGGCGGTGGGTTGTTGTTGTTGTTGTTGTTGTTGTTGTTGTTGTTGTTGTTGTTGTTGTTGTTGTTGTTGTTGTTGTTGTTTTTGGTGTTGTTGTTGTTGTTGCCTTGGTTTTGGACTAGTTGCTGTATCAAGGCATTCTGCTGTTGGATCAACTGGGTGATCTTCGGTGGGAAGACAAATCTGGTGTCATGTCTCGGAGGCATCTGATGGGTTTAGAGGGGAGAGATTAGAATAGAATGAGGTATAGTGAGAAAACACTACCCATATGCACATGAGACAAACACATTCATATCACACCAAATCAATTCAAGCAAGGGCATACACTCGATCTAGAACTATCGTTGCAAAAGTGCTCAGACTACTACTATATACATGGGGGAATACTACTAATCATATGGTGGTCTACTAGAAATTTTGATCGGTGGAAGACTCCATGATATCCGCTCCAGCTTCGTCTTTGTAATCATCATCACTACTGTGGGGGTCGGAGTCGGTGTCGTCGATGATGATGTAGTCCTCGGGATGGTCATCATCTCCTCCTGGTGCGGGGTCTCCCATGAATACTCCTAGCTTACTTGTCAGGTCATCATTCTTCTCCACTAGTATTGTGATTTCCTCCTCATATCCGTCAAGTGTAGACTTGAGTTTCTTCTAGCTCCATGTTCCGGGTCATCACCTTCTTCAGATCTATCATGCTTGCGCACATTTGGTTCTCCTGGCGACAAATATGCTGGTTTAACTCCTGGATGAAAGCTGCAATGGACCTGTCCCTCCTAGTGCTGATCATCTCCCATTGCTCATCTCGGTGCCCACATATATGATAGATGGTGTCCTTAAGCTCCTTGTGATAAACTTCGCCAGTGCGTCCCATGGCGATGTGGGCTGCCATGCTCTTACCTAGACTCCAGGTTGGTGCATCGAAGGAAAACTCTATGGGCTCAGTGACTGGCGTGAATGTCCTTCATGGAACTTGAACTCGAATCATCCAGCTCCTCTTCTGGTAAAGTGGCGGTGTAGGTTCCGGTGAAGCTTGGTATTCCTATGTTCAGGTACCTAGTGACTTCCTTCAAGTGTCGTCCAAAGGGTGTGTCTTCATCCGGTTGTGCAAACTTGTTCCTTGAGTCCGCCATCCTAAAGAGTAGAAAATGGAGAGGAGTCAGAAATGAGTAGAGAAGAGTGACCTATGGCTCATCTTAGTGGTCGTGTCCTACAATTAGCGTGTGCTCTGATAACATCTTGTAGCGATCTGACCTCAAACGGTCAAATCTCTGTGCATAAGTGTCATCCCTGGATCAGTAATGCTGACACATACAGTACTTGAATGGATTTATAACAGAGTAGCAATCACACACTTATTACATCGAATATCTCAAGAGAGAACTTATTACAATAAATATGGCTTAAGGCCATCTAAATAAGATAACAACGAAAGGCTTGGAAGATAAAGTGAGTCCATCAACTCCAACGGCATAGCTGAGTGCACGACAAACGACCTAGCGCACCTTACTCCTTGTCTGAAAAGTCTGCAACATGATATGTTGCAGCCCGAAATGGGTCAGAACATGGAATATGCTGGCAATATAACACAGTAGAGCAATGAACAGAATAAATACTATCACTACATGCATATATGGCTGGTGGAGGCTCTATGGTTATATGGTTTTTGCGAAAAGCCAATTTTTTCCTACAACAAAGGAATATGTTTTGTTTAACTATCATGGTAGTTGAAACATTGAGAAGGTTCCTCCAACTCAATCCCAATTGAAAGTAATTAACAACCCAACAAATTAATTTAGAGTGATGAGATCAAAATCAATAATTCAAGTACCAGATACTCAAGATGTCCATAACCAGGAACACGGCTAACCATGATTAGTTTGTACACTCTGCAGAGGTTTGCGCACTTTTCCCCACAAGACTCGATCCCCTCTGTTGGATTTCTTGCACTACATGGTGTTTGAGAAACGGATGACCGAGACACAGTCTTTCAGAAGCATTAAGTCTAACCCTGGGTAGACAGTTCCAACCTACATCCCCTACATCTGCTAGCCAACCACTCGAAGAGGTCATGCAACATACTCAACTATGCTAGAGCCCATAATAGCTTGTGGCTGCACACGGAAGTTTCTAGCGTGAATAATCTTATGATCCCTTTGAGCCTGGGTGGCGAGCCGTAGGATGATCACACGGGTCCTCCGGGATATCCTAGGACAACACTGCATTCTCCAGGTGCCCGCAACCAATCCACCAAGATGTGTATTTAAGTAGCCACCTTATGTTAACCGTTAACAATCTCACATCTGTCATGGACACTCAAACCCAATCCACGTCTACGAGCATAGCATGGCAATATAAGCATAGCGTAGAAGTAACTCCCAAGGGTTTGATAATAAAAGGACAATAGGTTCTACCTCATCATCTACTTCCCAATACCCACAAGTTAATCACATCCTAATCATGCAATGTTTGAGGATTGTAACTAATGCATAAAAACTGGGTATGAAAAGAGTATGATCAATGTGTTACTTGCCTTGCTGACGATCCGCAAAACCTAGAGACTCGTAGTAGCACGCTTCGCACTCCGGGAATTCTATCGCAAACAAACAATAGCATACATAAGCACTCAAGCAACGATGCACGGGTAAAACTCAAATAAGAAGATCGAATCTGAAAATCCAACTAAAGAGATTCGATCCGCAAAAAGAATCAATCGAATCGAGCTACGGAACTGAAACTACGGTCAAAAGAACTTCGAATTCAAATCTGCTTGAAACCAAATTTTAAATTGTCAAAACCATGTTCAAGTTGATTAAACAGAAAGAGGGGCTCGATACAAAGACTTTGGCGTTGGTTTCACTGGATTTGGACAAACGGTTGAAAACTTACGAGGGTTTGAAGATCAGGGGCTAATCTGCGATAAAAGTAATCACAGATAGGTCCCTGGCCGAAAATAAAATAAAAAGAAAAGACTAACGAACGAATGTTCGTTGTCTGAACCTGACCGGCGAACAACGTTCCTTAAAACGAACGAACGGACGTCCGCTAAATAACTAAACCGAATAAAAACCGAAAAAAACAGTTCTAGGATTTTTAAAAGAAAACCAATCGGTTTTTACCTAGTAAAAAAAAACGACGGCGGCGGATCCGGGGATATCCGCGACGGCGGCGGCGGCTGGCGGTGGCGCTAGGGTTTGGAGGCGCGGGCGGGCTGGCGGCTCGGGCGGGCCTCGGCGGCTTGTAAGGCCTGAGCGCGGACAGAGTCCGGCTCGGGCACGGCCCAAGGTCGGTTCGTTTAAAAAAAGATTCTGCCAAGAAAAATCCTAAATGAATAAAAATAAAAATCTAAAAATGCCAAAAACAATTTTCACCGTCTAAAGAGAATATTTAGAATAAAGTGAACATTTTCTTGGCCTAAAAAATGCAATTTTGAAAAATGCATATTTTTCTAATGCAAACAAAATAGCGATAAAATCCAAATAAAATTATTTATTTGATTTTAACATTTTTCCTCAAATATTTCATTTGTTTTGGAGAAGTCATATTATCTCCTCTCATATATTTTTAATATGAAATATTTTTTTGGAGAGAAAAATAATTAAAACCAAAATGATCCCTGTTTCAATATTTGAGAAAATTTCAAATATGAAAATAATGAAATCCCCAACTCTCTCCGTGGGTCCTTGAGTTGCTTAGGAGTTTTAGGATCACTACCAAAATGCAAATAAAATATAATATGCATGTGATGACCTATGTATAACATTCCAAATTGAAAATTTGGGATGTTACAATATATGTTTGTTTCATGCTATTATCGTGTCCACCTGACTACTGAACTGGTTTACCAAAATGAGTTTCATATACAACATGGTAAACCTGTGATGTGTCTGTTTGTTTCTCTTTTAGAATGCGGATAAAATATTGGAGAAGAGTACCCGTTATGCAATGGTAAAGGTAGTAATGCAGATAAGGTTCAAGATAGTGAGACATCCCTATTGGTCTCCAAGAAAGCTGATAAAAACTATATTTAAGACACTGAGACAACCCCAAAGTCCTGTCTTGATGTAGTGTTCGAGTTACTGCCTACTACTGCTGGCACCAGCTCTTCGAACTCGCTGCCTGAATCAGTTCGGCTTCTTGAGTCTCAACTTCAAGTTGAAAGACCTCGATCAGATGTTCTTCAACAGGAAGCTGAAGGATTGAGGAAGTCCCTGCAGAATTCAGATGCATACTTTTTGGTGCAACAACAAGCGCTGGAGAATTTAAGCGCCAAACAAGAGAAAGTTAATAAGCTTGCTAAGCATCTTGCCAGCATTATGGGTACCCAGGATATTGTTTCTTGAGCTCTTCTGAAGTGGTTTCAGTTCTGGACTTATTTTGCAGCGGCGTTTATTTGCACCGGTGGCCAATTTAGATGACCAATGTATGTGATATGCTGCTTTGTTCCCTATATTTGCACTCGTGGCGAACTTTGATGCCCAGTGGATGTAATATGTGTAATAGTTGTGATAGCCTAGCGTAAGTTGATTCCTTATTTATTTCCTTGTTGTCTTGTTTATTTGCTTGCTTGTAGTCAGTGCAGTTCTTTTTCTGCGGTTTGCTAGTGGCCATGATAACCTATTTTTTAAAACTAGGCCACAATAACCATGGGCTACATATTTATTGTAGTGACCTTGGGCCTCCTACGGGTCGTAGATAAAATGGGCCTTCTACGGGTCGTAGAAATAATGGGCCTTCTACGGGCCGTATCATCAATGGGCCTTCTACGGGCCGTATGATCGATTGGCCAAACATGGGCCAATAACAGACCGCATTATGGGTCGTAAGCGGGCTAGAGTTAGAATCGTCCATTCATGGGCCGACCATAACGGGCCTCCGTTAATCGTTTGTATTTGATGACGCTATGAAAATGGCCCAACGGATTAACGGGCCACAAACGGGCCGATTGTAACCACGGGCTGAATTTGGCCCACAAGCAGAAAAGGACAGTAATGGGCCGTAAGTAACCGAATGCTGGAAATGAGCCCAGGAATAAATGGGCCTTGAGAAGGCCGAAAGATAACATGGGCTGGAAACGGCCCATTGGAATAATGAGCCGTTAATGGGTATAAAGTGATACACTGTTCATTACGGGCCAGTTTCACCACGGGCCTTTAATGGGCCAAGAGTTACAAAGGGCCTCATATGGGCCAAAAGACGTCATGGGCCATACATGGGCCGGAAGTTAAAACGGGCTGGAATCATATTGGACGGCCCAGATGACGCTACTGGGCCTAATTCGGATAGGCCGTAATGGGCCCTAGGTTAGCGGGCTGTAAATGGGCTATATGCTAACATGCCGTTAACAGGCTTTCCATGGGCCGGCCCGCTACCTTTTGACCAAGTCAAACGGGCCATCCTTTTCACAGGAATGGGCCTCTGTTGGGTCATGCCACGTGTCGACGTATCATAGGCGCCTTTGGTCCAATGAGTGGATGACATCTGTCCCAACGGTGAGCCGACACATGTTTCCTGCAGCCAATGATGATTTTACACGTGGAAATCCCCATTGGTCCGGGCTGTTAACGGGTTATCGGATCCAAAACGGAACCCGATAGCTTAACGGCGACCCGTTATGGTGGATGCCACGTGTCGGTCACTCTTGACGAAAGCAATTCCATGACGCGCTATTTATCGTCATGGAAGTGGACACTTCCGTGATGATAATTTTGGTATTGTCATGGAACAGTTCTACGACAACACAAGTATGACTATCTTGATTCTGTCATAAAATCATCATGGATGTACATGCATGACAAAAACGTGACCTACTGTGACAAACACGTATCATCACGGAAGTGTATTTTTTTGTAGTGCATGTCCTTTCTCTTTCGCTCCCATTTGCTTCTCCTTATATGCAGGTCAAGCGCCAAGGTTCAGTATCAGGCAGGGTAAGGGTAACGTGTGCATCAATATGGTAATCAGAGTAACCGAAAACATCAATGTTTATTTCATTATACCAGAACATCCCTAAACCGCCGCTCCTCCCCGAGCTACTTACTGCATATGCATTATCGAACCCTAAAGTGCATGCTAAGTTTTCAACTCTAGATTTTGAAAGTTGGGTTTCAACCATACAGAGCACCGATGGGGCAATTTTCCTCGCAAAATCACGAAGCTCCCGAACTATCACAGATTTGCCCGCTCCGCGACAGTTCCAGCAGAAGATACTCATTGCGCCTCGCGGCGCTCCTCATGGGAGCCCGCCGAAGCACGCGTAGAATTGGCCATTTTATTGGGCGACGCCCCATTCTTCAGTCTCTTCCTCTCTCTTGAAGTCTTGTACTCTGGTGGAGGTGGTGGAATTTGAATATTGCTGCCTGACACGGACGTAGGGATATGGTCAACTAGTACAGCCAAAGGGTCAACAGTTTTTTGTGGGGCCTCATCAGTAAGGTCCAACTTCCTGGCAACCGAAGAGCTCTTCTGCTCCTTTCCTTCATTAGCAGCGTCTTTGGCTGGGCTTTTGATTGTGTCATGTAGATCATCATCATCCTGCAAGCCTGCTTCCTGAGAGTTGCGTTTCTTTGACACATATGCAGCACCCTCGCGCATTGACACGTTTGCAGCTGCAGCATGATCACCTTGTTGTGTGCCGTGTCCTCCACCGCGTGCTCGATCACGCCCGCGCTGGGTAGAATTGTTGTTCCAGTTGTTTGAGCTCCCTCGGCTAAAAGATTGGTTGCTAGGGAGCGAGTGCCTTGTTGCCTTCATCCACTCTCCGTACTCTATCTCGTCAGGCCCATGGATGCCATCGCCACATTCTTCCAAGACATGTCCCATGATTCCACAAACCTCACAGAAAAAACCATTTTTTTGTACTTGACTGGCAAGAGTATCCTTTCCTTTCCATTCAGGTTTAAGGGTGTGAAGCGGACAAGGGGCTCAGCCACTTCTATTTTAGCTCTGACACGCACATAGTTGCCCTCAAAAACCCTAGTCGGGTTCATCTCAACGCTCTTGACCTGACCGATCCGCCTCGCAAGCTGATCCACAATGGGCTCCAAGCGATAGATCTCTGGTATATCATGAATTTGTGCCTACACATGAGCTCTGTCAAGGGGAACCTTGTCCGGCTTACCCTTGCCATCATACTCCTCTATTGACACCATCAACCCTCTGAATAACCACGGACCTTGGTGCATCAAGCGGTTCTAGTCACCCAAACAAAAAAGTTGAATGACAAAGAGATTGTCATCCACCTCGCGGATCTCAGGATCGTTGGCCAGACACCATACAAACTTCATCATGTCCTTGAAAGCATCAATGCTAAAGGTTTTTCTGGTGAACACCTCGCTACAGCGAGCCAGTGCCGATTTCGCCAGCTTGCAGATCTCGTCCTCGCCAACAAACACGTCGTCTAATTCCGATTCCTTTAACTTCTGTTCTTCATTGGGTTGTCTCCAGATCGACTATAGTCCTTCCCTTCCTTCGCCTAGACCAAGATCCTTCCTGGATTGTCTTTGATGAAGGAGCCGCCGCCATCTTTTCACGTAAAAAAACCCTAGCCGGGATCGGACACTAAGAAACCAGGAGACGCGAGACGTCCCCCGACCCCGATCCCTGCCGCGTAGGGGAGGGAAACAGAGTAGAGGAGCCTGACGGTAGGAGAACTCAACGGCGGTGGAGTTCCGCCAGAGTAGAAAACCCTAGTCGCCTAGGAGATGTGTATTGGGGCACTTCAATATAAACTTAAGAGCATCTACAACCGGACCTCTCAAATCCGCCTAAAATGTCCGGGCGGGCTGCCTGGTCACTGCTCGATCAGGTTTTTTCGACCCAAACAGACGCCTCAAACGAGCCTTAAACGCCCGGACTGACCGGCACCCCCTTATCCAGCTCGAATATGGGGCGGATATGGGGTGGCTCAGGCACGCCTGGGCGTGCCCACCTGACAAGCCTGACCCACCACCGACCCCATGGATCTCCCACAAAAAACCCATCAGCATCGTTGGCCCAAAACCCTAGCTCACTCACTCTCCTCTCTCGCTCCGTCTTCTCCTCTCCCCTCACCAATTCCGATCGAATCCGGCGCAATGTCGAGCTCCGGCAGCCGCTCCGACGACGAGGTGGATCTGGAGTATGAGCTTGCCCTCCGCATCGCCTTGGAGCAGTCCAAGGTGGACACCGGGGCCAGCTACGGATCTGCAGCCTCGCTGCAGCCGCCTGTGCTTCCCCATCAGCGCATCTCGGATGCCGGTGCTGGCCCCTCCCGACCCATGGGTGATAACCCACAAGTATAGGAGATCGCAACCGTTTTCGAGGGTAGAGTATTCAACCCAAATTTATTGATTTGACAGAAGGGGAGCCAAAGAACATTCTCAAGTATTAGCAGCTAAGTTGTCAATTCAACTACACCTGAAAGACTTAATATCTGCGGCAAAATATTTAGTAGCAAAGTAGTATGGAAGTAAAATGGTGATAAAAGTAACAATGGCAGTTTTGTAGCAATCGTAACAGTGGCAACGGAAAAGTAACTTAGCAAAGATAAATATGAAACGAGCTTGTAAGCAATGGATCAATGATTGGTAATTATGTCGGATGGCATGCATCATGCAACAGTTATAACATAGGGTGACACAGAACTAGCTCCAATTCATCAATATAATGTAGGCATGTATTCTGAATATAGTCATACGTGCTTATGGAAAAAGTGTTGGGGAACGCAGTAATTTCAATAAATTTACTACGATCACACAAGATCTATCTAGGTGATGCATAGCAACGAGAGGGGAGAGTGATGTCTACGTACCCTCGTAGACCGAAAGAGGAACCGTTATGACAACGCGGTTGATGTAGTCGTACATCTTCATGGACCGATCGATCCTAGCACCGAAGTTACGGCACCTCCGCGATCTGCACACGTTCAGCTCAGTGAAGTCCCACGAACTCTAGATCCAGCTGAGGTCGAGGGAGAGTTTCATCAGCACGATGGCATGGCGACGGTGATGATGAAGTTACCGACGTAGGGCTTCGCCTAAGCGCTACGACGATATGACCGATGTGGAATATGGTGGAGGGGGGCACCGCACACGGCTAAACAATCAACTTGTGTGTCTTGGGGTGCCCCCTACCCCCGTATATAAAGGAGCAAGGGGGAGGCCAGCCGACCCTCCTTGGCGCGCCCCCAAGAGGGGAATCCTACTAGGACTCCAAGTCCTAGTAGGTTTTCACCAAAAGGGAGAGAGGGGGAAGGAAGGAGAGGGAGAGGGAGAAGGAAAGGGGGGCGCCCCCCTTCCTAGTCCAATTCGGACTCAAGGGGAAGGGGGCACGCGGCCTGCCCTGGCCGCCCCTCTCTCTCTCTCCACTAAGGCCCATCGAGGCCCATTAGTTCCCCCGGGGGTTTCGATAACCCTCCGGCACTCCGGTTTTATCCGAAACTTCTCCGGAACACTTCCGGTGTTCGAACATAGCCGTCCAATATATCAATCTTTATGTCTTGACCATTTTGAGACTCCTCGTCATGTCCGTGATATCATCCGGGACTCCAAACAACCTTCGGTACATCAAATCACATAAACTCATAATAGCAATCGTCATCGAACGTTAAGCGTGCGGACCCTACGGGTTCGAGAACTATGTAGACATGACCGAGACACGTCTCCGGTCAATAACCAATAACGGAACCTGGATGGTGATACGTCTCCAACGTTATCTATAATTTTTGATTGCTCCATGCTATATTATCTTCTGTTTTGGACATTATTGGGCTTTATTATTCACTTTTATATTATTTTTGGGACTAACCTATTAACCGGAGGCCCAACCCAGAATTGCTATTTTTTTGCCTATTTCAGAGTTTCGCAGAAAAAGAATATCAAACGGAGTCCAAACGGAATGAAACCTTCGGGAACGTTATTTTCGGAACGAACATGATCCAGAGGACTTGGACCCTACGCCAAGAAAGCTACCAGGAAGCCACGAGGTAGGGGGCGCGCCTACCCCCCTGGGCGCGCCCTCCACCCTCGTGGGCCCCACGTTGCTCCACCGACGTACTCCTTCCTCCTATATATACCTACGTACCCCCAAACAATCAGATACGGAGCCAAAAACCTAATTCCACCGCCGCAACCTTCTGTACCCACGAGATCCCATCTTGGGGCCTGTTCCGGAGCTCCGCCGGAGGGGGCATCGATCACGGAGGGCTTCTACATCAACACCATAGCCTCTCCGATGAAGTGTGAGTAGTTTACCTCAGACCTTCGGGTCCATAGTTATTAGCTAGATGGCTTCCTCTCTCTTTTTGGATCTCAATACAATGTTCTCCCCCTCTCTCGTGGAGATCTATTCGATGTAATCTTCTTTTGTGGTGTGTTTGTTGAGACCGATGAATTGTGGGTTTATGATCAAGTTTATCTATGAACAATATTTGAATCTTCTGAATTCTTTTATGTATGATTGGTTATCTTTGCAAGTCTCTTCGAATTATCAGTTTGGTTTAGCCTACTAGATTGATCTTTCTTGCAATGGGAGAAGTGCTTAGCTTTGGGTTCAATCTTGCGGTGTCCTTTCCCAGTGACAGTAGGCGCAGCAAGGCACGTATAGTATTGTTGCCATCGAGGATAACAAGATGTTTTTTATCGTATTGCATGAATTTATCCCTCTACATCATGTCATCTTGCTTAAAGCGTTACTCTGTTCTTATGAACTTAATACTCTAGATGCATGCTAGATAACGGTCGATGTGTGGAGTAATAGTAGTAGATGCAGGCAGGAGTCGGTCTACTTGTCTCGGACGTGATGCCTATATACATGATCATACCTAGATATTCTCATAACTATGCTCAATTCTGTCAATTGCTCAACAGTAATTTGTTCACCCACCGTAAAATACTTGTGCTCTTGAGAGAAGCCACTAGTGAAACCTATGGCCCCCGGGTCTATTTTCCATCATATTAATCTTCCAACACTTAGTTATTTCCATTGCTTTTATTTTACTTTGCATCCTTATCATAAAAATACCAAAAATATTATCCTATCATATCTATTAGATCTCACTCTCGTAAGTGACCGTGTAGGGATTGACAACCCCTTATCGCGTTGGTTGCGAGGATTTATTTGTTTGTTTAGGTGCGAGGGACTCGCGCGTAGCCTCCTACTGGATTGATACCTTGGTTCTCAAAAACTGAGCGAAATACTTACGCTACTTTGCTGCAATACCCTTTCCTCTTTAAGGGAAAACCAACGTAGTGCTCAAGAGGTAGTAGATGCTCATATTGGTTCCTACATATTCTACAAAGATCTTTATCGGTCAAACCGCATAACAACATACGTTGTTCCCTTTGTAATCGGTATGTTACTTGCCCGAGATTCGATCTTCGGTATCTTAATTTGTATAACGCTCTTTTGCTTCACTTATATTTGTTAGAGCGTGGGCATATCTTTTGTAGAAAGAATTAAACTCTCTTGCTTCACTTATATCTATTTAGAGGGATGACAGGAATTGGTCATTCACATGGTTAGTCATAAAATCCTACATAAAACTTTTAGCTCACTGAATATGATATGTTTGATTCCTTGCAATAGTTTTGCGATATAAAGGTGGTGATATTAGAGTCGTGCTAGTGAGTAATTGTGGATTAGTAGAAATACTTGTGTTGAGGTTTGTGATTCCCGAAGCATGCACGTATGGTGAACCGTTATGTAACGAAGTTGGAGCATGATTTATTTTTTGATTGTCATCCTTTGTGTGGAGGTCGGGATCGCGCGATGGTTAACTCCTACCAACCCTTCCTCTAGGAGCATGCGTGTAGTACTTTGTTTTGATGGCTAATAAATTTTTGCAATAAGTATGTGAGTTCTTTATGACTAATGTTGAGTCCATGGATTATACGCACTCTCACCCTTCCATCATTGCTAGCCTCTTCGGTACCGTGCATTGCCCTTTCTCACCTCGAGAGTTGGTGAAAACTTCGCCGGTGCATCCAAACCCCGTGATACGATCCGCTCTATCACACATAAGCCTCCTTATATCTTCCTCAAAACAGCCACCATACCTTCCTATTATGGCATTTCCATAGCCATTCCGAGATATATTGCCATGCAACTTCCATCATCATCATATACAGGACTTGAGCATTCATTGTCACATTGCTTTGCATGTTCGTAAGATAGCTAGCATGATGTTTTCATGGCTTGTCCCTTTTTTGATGTCATTGCTATGCTAGATCATTGCACATCCCGGTACACCGCCGGAGGCATTCATATAGAGTCATATTTTTGTTCTAGTATCGAGTTGTAATATTGAGTTGTAAGTAAATAAAAGTGTGATGATCATCCTTATTAGGACATTGTCCCATCTGAGGTTATAAAAAAAAAGAGGCCAAAGAAGCCTAAATAAAAAAAGGGGTCCAAAGAAGCCCGCCAAAAAAGAGAGAAAAAAAACAAAAAATGAGAGAAAAAGAGAGAAGGGGCAATGTTACCATCCTTTTACCACACTTGTGCTTCAGAGTAGCACCATGTTCTTCATATAGATAGTCTCTTGAGTTATCACTTTCATATACTACTGGGAATTTTCATTATAGAACTTGGCTTGTATATTCCAACGATGGGCTTCCTCAAATGCCCTAGGTCTTCATGAGCAAGCAAGTTGGATGCACACCCAATTAGTTTCAGTTTGAGCTTTCATACACTTATAGCTCTTAGTGCATCCATTGCATGGCAATCCCTAGTCCTCACATTGACATCAATTGATGGGCATCTCCATAGCCCATTGATTAGCCGCATCGATGTGAGACTTTCTCCTTTTTGTCATCTCCACACAACCGCCGCCATCATATTCCATTCCACCTATAGTGCTATATCCATGGCTCACGCTCATGTATTGCGTGAAAGTTGATTTTTTTGAGAATACTAAAGTATGAAACAATTGCTTGGATAAAACCGGGGGCGTGCATGATTTAAATACTTTGTGTGGTGAAGATGGAGCATGGCCAGACCATATGATTTTGTAGCGATAAGTTTCTTTGGCCATGTTATTTTGAAAAGACATGATTGCTTTATTAGTATGCTTGAAGTATTATTTTCTTAATGTCAAATGATAGACTATTGCTTTGAATCACTCATGTCTTAATATTCATGCCATGATTAGATTACATGATCAAGATTATGCTAGGTAGCATTCCACATCAAAAATTATCTTTTTTATCATTTACCTACTCGAGGACAAGCAGGAATTAAGCTTGGGGATGCTGATACGTCTCCGTCGTATCTATAATTTTTGATTGTTCCATGCCAATATTATACAACTTCCATATACATTTGGCAACTTTTTATACTATTTTTGGGACTAACATATTGATACAGTGCCCAGTGCCAGTTCCTGTTTGTTGCATGTTTTTTGTTTCTCAAAAAATCCATATCAAACCGAGTCCAAACGGGATAAAAACTTACGGAGATTTTTTTTGGAATATATGTGATTTTTGGGAAGAAGAATCAATGCGAGACGATGCCCGAGGGGGCCAAGAGGCAGGGGGGCGTGCCCCTGACCCTCGTGGCCACCCCGTAAGGCAGTTGGTGCCCTTATTTCGCCGCAAGAAAGCCAATATCTGGATACAAATCATGTTAAAATTTCAGCCCAATCGGAGTTACAATCTCCGGGAATATAAGAAATGGTGAAAGGCCAGAATCTGGAGCGTAGAAACAGAGAGAGACAGATCCAATCTCGGAGGGCTCTCGCCCCTCCCATGCCATGGGAGCC
Source organism: Triticum aestivum (assembly GCF_018294505.1). Taxonomy (NCBI): domain Eukaryota; kingdom Viridiplantae; phylum Streptophyta; class Magnoliopsida; order Poales; family Poaceae; genus Triticum; species Triticum aestivum. The sequence goes on along the minus strand of NC_057808.1, from coordinate 37,305,674 downwards.
AAGGACCATAGGGGAAACCCTTCTCCCATCTAGGGAGAAGGTCAATGAAGAAGAAGAAGAAGGGGTCCCTCTCCCCCTCTCTTCCGGTGGCGCCGGAACGCCGCCGGGGCCATCATCGTCACCGCAATCTACACCAACACCTCTGTCATCTTCACCAACGTCTTCATCACCTTCCCCCATCTATCTACAGTGGTCCACTCTCCTGCAACCCGCTGTACCCTCTACTTGAACATGGCGCTTTATGCTTCATATTATTATCCAATGATGTGTTGCCATCCTATGATGTCTGAGTAGATTTTCATTGTCCTATCGGTAATTGGTGAATTGCTATGATTGGTTTAATTTGCTTGTGGTTATGTTGCTGTCCTTTGGTGCCCATCATATGAGCGCGCGCGTGGATCACACCATAGTGTTAGTTGTATGTTGATAGGACTATGTATTGGAGGGCAAGAGTGACAGAAGCTTCAACCTAGCATAGAAATTGATGCATACGGGATTGAAGGGGGACCAATATATCTTAATGCTATGGTTGGTTTTTACCTTAATGAACGTTAGTAGTTGCAGATGCTTGCTAATAGTTCCAATCATAAGTTCATAGAATTCCAAATCAGGGATGACATGCTAGCAGTGGCCTCTCCCACATAAAACTTGCTATCGGTCTAGTAATGTAGTCAATTTCTTAGGGATAATTTCGCAACTCCTACCACCACTTTTCCTCACTCGCTATACTAACTTTATTGCTTCTTTACCTAAATAGCCCCTAGTTTTTATTTACGTGTTCTTTATATTCTTGCAAACCTATCCAACAACACCTACAAAGTACTTCTAGTTTCATACTTGTTCTAGGTAAAGCGAACGTCAACGTAGAGTTGTATCGGTGGTCGATAAAACTTGAGCGGATATTTGTTCTACCTTTAGCTCCTTGTTGGGTTTGACACTCTTACTTATCGTAAGAGGCTACAATTGATCCCCTATACTTGTGGGTTATCAAGACCTTTTTCTGGCGCCGTTGCCGGGGAGTTATAGCGTGGGGTGAATATTCTTGTGTGTGCTTGTTAGCTTTATCACTAAGTAGATTTTATTTTTGTGCTCTTGTTTTCTATCTTTACTTATGGGTAGGAAATGCAAAATACCAAAAAAATTAGTTGTACCTACTACACCAATGGTTGAAGAACCACTCAAAATCTATCACACTCCTGAAGCTTTTTACTTGGATCATCTTCGATCCCTATGTGCTCGGGCTGAAACCCCAACTAGCTTAGTTGAGGGCAAATCTTTAGATGAGCATGCTTGTTATGTGCGACACCACTTATCTCAAAAAGGGAAACTTTTACTGGATCAAATTCATCGTTTGCAATGCTATGCTTGGAATTTATGTGAAATATATGATTTTACTTGTTGTTTTGAAGACCCTAAGAAACACCTTCCCTACCAATGTGAGTTTAGTGATAATGGAATCGTATCTTCGTATGCTAAGGGTGTTTATAATTACTATGATGTTCAACAAATTGAAGAATTTGTTGCTTTTAAGGGTGCTTATGAAATTGCTTCTTTGATTGAAACGTATGATGCTACTCTTTACAAATCTGAATTTTTTTCCATACTTAAATATTGTTATGATAATTATGCTTCTAATGCCTATGTTAAACCATATATCGAGGACTCCTCCGCTGTCCAAGAAGAGACTAATATTGTGCAGGAGTCTATGGAAGAAGGAATTGATGAAACTATGTTCTCATTGGATGAAAAATATGATGAGGAGAGCGAAGAGAAAAAGGAGGAAGAGCGGATTAGCTACCCGTGCCCACCTTCTAATGAGAGTAACCCTCCAACTCATACATTATTTAATATCCCTTCGTTCTTACGGAAGGATGAATGCCATGATAATTGCTATGATCATGTTGATTCGTTTGAAATATCACTTTTTGATGAACTTGATGCTTGCTATTCTTGTGGCCAAGATGCCAATATGAATTATGCTTATAAAGATGAACTTGATATTGTTCCTTATGTTAAACATGAAATTGTTGCTATTGCACCCACACATGATAGCCCTATTATCTTTTTGAATTCTCCAAACTACACTATATCGGAGAAGTTTGTGCTTATTAAGGATTATATTGATGGGTTGCCTTTTACCATTGCACATGATAATTTTGATGAATGTGATATGCATGTGCTTGCTGCTCCTACTTGCAATTATTATGAGAGAGGAACTACATCTCCACCTCTCTATGTTTCCAACACGATAAAATTGCAAGAAACTGTTTATACTATGCATTGGCCTTTACTATGTGTGCATGAATTGTTCTTTTATGACATGCCGATGCATAGGAAGAGAGTTAGACTTCGTTGTTGCATGATATATGTTACTTTGTGCTCACTACTAAATCACAAATCATTGTTAATTAAAATTGGCTTTGATATACCTTGGGATCCGGGTGGATCCATTACTTGAGCACTATATGCCTAGCTTAATGGCTTTAAAGAAAGCGCTGCCAGGGAGACAACCCGGAAGTTTTAGAGAGTCATTTATTTCTGTTGTGTGATTCTATAAAGTTTAAAAACAAAATTAAAATAAAGAGGGGAACCTAAAACTTTTTCAAAAAGAAAAGCAAAAGTGAGAAAGACGAGCATTGTTAAAGTGGGAGCTAGCCTTGAACTTTGTTCATGCTCACGGAAACTTTGTGAATCTTGATTACAGAAACTTTTCAACAAAAATAATTATCCCCTTGTACAATTCCATTGTATTATAAAAATAATGTGCCAGAAACTTTGGCTGTAGCGGGTGAATTTTAATTTTTTACTGGAACGTCAAACGTTTCTGAAACTTTTTGCACAGTCTTGCCATACAAATTGTTTACATTGTCCTAATTTTTCAGAATTTTTGGAGGTACATAAGTATGGTTAATGTTCAGATTACTACAGACTGTCCTGTTTTCACAGATTGCTGTTATAGTTTCATTATTTGCTTATGTTTGAAATCTTGTTGAGCCTCCTTTGCTTGGGGTCATAGAATTGTGATAACATACAGTGGGTAATGTTTGATTATAATTATAAAATATTGTTAGAGCATTACATAATGGGATTTGATGTTATATGTACTAACCCCTCTAATAATAAGTTTTTTTAAGTTTTGTGTGGATGAAGTGTTCGAAGATCGAGGAGGTATTGATATGAGAAGAATAAGGAGAGGCAAGAGCTCAAGCTTGGGGATGCCCGAGGCACCCCAAGTAAATATTCAAGGAGACTCAAGCGTCTAAGCTTGGGGATGCCCCGGAAGGCATCCCATCTTGATTCAACAATTATCGGTATGTTTCAGTTTTTGTTTTGTTCATATGATATGCGTAAATCTTGGAGCGTCGTAAGCTTTCCCTTTATTTTTCCTTTTAATAAATGCACCATGCTGGTATGAGATAGTCCTTGGTTGATTTATGGAATGCTCTTTGCACTTCACTTATATCTTTTAAGTATTGCTTTATAGAATGCTTCATGCGCTTCGCTTATATCATTTGAAGTGTGGATTGCCTGTTTCTCTTCACATAGAAAACCACCATTTGTAGAATGCTCTTTTGCTTCACTTATATTTGTTAGAGCGTGGGCATATCTTTTGTAGAAAGAATTAAACTCTCTTGCTTCACTTATATCTATTTAGAGGGATGACAGGAATTGGTCATTCACATGGTTAGTCATAAAATCCTACATAAAACTTGTAGATCACTGAATATGATATGTTTGATTCCTTGCAATAGTTTTGCGATACAAAGGTGGTGATATTAGAGTCGTGCTAGTGAGTAATTGTGGATTAGTAGAAATACTTGTGTTGAGGTTTATGATTCCCGAAGCATGCATGTATGGTGAACCGTTATGTAACGAAGTCGGAGCATGATTTATTTTTTGATTGTCACCCTTTGTGTGGAGGTCGGGATCGCGCGATGGTTAACTCCTACCAACCCTTCCCCTAGGAGCATGCATGTAGTACTTTGTTTCGATGGCTAATAAATTTTTGCAATAAGTACGTGAGTTCTTTATGACTAATGTTGAGTCCATGGATTATACGCACTCTCACCCTTCCATCATTGCTAGCCTCTTCGGTACCATGCATTGCCCTTTCTCACCTCGAGAGTTGGTGCAAATTTCGCCGGTGCATCCAAACCCCGTGATACGATACACTCTATCACACATAAGCCTCCTTATATCTTCCTCAAAACAGCCACCATACATTCCTATTATGGCATTTCCTTAGCCATTCCGAGATATATTGCCATGCAACTTCCATCATCATCATATACATGACTTGAGCATTCATTGTCATATTGCTTTGCATGACCGTAAGATAGCTAGCATGATGTTTTCATGGCTTGTCCATTTTTTGATGTCATTGCTATGCTAGATCATTGCACATCCCGGTACACCGCCGGAGGCATTCATATAGAGTCATATTTTTGTTCTAGTATCGAGTTGTAATATTGAGTTGTAAGTAAATAAAAGTGTGATGATCATCCTTATTAGAACATTGTCCCATGTGAGGTTATAAAAAAATGAGAGGCCAAATAAGCCTAAATAAAAAAAGGGGGCCAAAGAAGCCCGCCAAAAAAAAGAGAAAAAAACAAAAAAAAAGAGAGAAAAAGAGAGAAGGGGCAATGTTACTATCCTTTTACCACACTTGTGCTTCAGAGTAGCACCATGTTCTTCATATAGAGAGTCTCTTGAGTTATCACTTTCATATACTACTGGGAATTTTCATTATAGAAATTGGCTTGTATATTCCAACGATGGGCTTCCTCAAATGCCCTAGGTCTTCATGAGCAAGCAAGTTGGATGCACACCCACTTAGTTTCAGTTTGAGCTTTTATACACTTATAGCTCTTAGTGCATCCGTTGCATGGCAATCCCTACTCCTCACATTAACATCAATTGATGGGCATCTTGTAACATCCCAAATTTTCAATTTGGAATGTTATACATAGATCATCCATGCATATTATATTTTATTGCATTTCGTTTCGCGATCCTTGAAATCCTAAGCAACTCAAGGACCCTTGGAGAGAGTTGGGGATTTCATTGTTTTCATATTTGAATTTTATCAAATATTGAAACGAGGATTTTGGTTTTAATTTTTTTGTCTCCAAAAATATTTCATATTAAAATATATGAGAGGAGATAATATGACTTCTCCAAAATAATAGAAATATTGGAGGAAAAATATTAAAATCAAATATTTGATTTTATTCGGATTTTATTGCTATTTTATTTGCATTAGAAAAATTGCACGTTTTTCAAAATTGCATTTTAGGGCCAAGAAAATGTTCATCTCGTTCTAAATATTTTATTTAGACGGTGAAAATTTGTTTCGGTACTCTTAGATTTTTATTTTATTTTCTAGGATTTATTTAATTTCCGGCGAAATTATTATTAAAAAAAAATCTCAGCGCCCGACTGGGCCGAAGCCCAGCCCAGCCGGCCCGCTAGCCCCGCGTCGCCGTATCCTTCCAGGAGACCGGGAGGCCGCCGCGACGCCGAGTCCGGCCAGGACTCCCGCGCCGCCTTGCCCCTTCCCCAAGCAAGCACCCCCTCCTTTAAATACCCCGCCCCGGACCCCCCCACCACCAACCCCGCCGCCTGCCTCGCCCCGCCCCGCAGCGCCGCACGCCGCCGCCCTTTTGTCGCTCGCCGCCGCTCGCCGTTGCCGCCTACCGCCGCCCCGCGCCGCCCGCCAGAGCCGCAGCCCCGCCTCGCTGGACCTTGCCGGAGGTAAAGCCGCCGTTGCCGCCTCCGTTTTTTAGAGAAAACCGATTCGTTTTTTTAAACCCTAGTTCGTTTTTTTAGATCGGTTCGCCGGTTTTCTCGGTTTAGTTTTTATAGCGGACGTTCGTCCGTACGTTCGTTTTAACGAACAGTTTTCATTCGTTAGTTACAGACAACGAACGTTCGTTCGTTAGCCTATTCGTCAGTTTTCTTTTTCTCAGATTTTCCGCGATTATTTTCGATCGCGATGTCTGATCTGATCGGAATCAGGCGATTCAAGCGCTAGATCTTTGTCTCGAAACCCTCTTTCTGTTTAATCAACTTGAACAAGATTTTGGTACTGTAAAATTTGACTTTACTTCATATTAGTAAATGGATCTTGTTTCTTTCGCAGTTTGAGTTTCGTTGCTCTGTTTGATTTGATTCTTTTTGCAAACCGGAGTTCTTAAGTTGAACTTTCTGCTCAATTCTTCTTATTTGAGTTTTATCCGTGCATCTTTGCTTGATTGCTTATGTATGCTATTGTTTGTTTGCGATAGAATTCCCGGAGTGCGAAGCGTGCTACTACGAGTCCCTAGGTTTTGCGGATCGTCAGCAAGGCAAGTAACATATTGATCATACTATTTTCATACCCAGTTTTTATGCATTAGTTCCAAACCTCAAACATTGCATGATTAGGATGTGATTAACATGTGGGTTGGGAAGTAGTTGATGAGGTAGAACCTATTGCCCTGTTATATTAAAACCCTTGGGAGTTACTTCTACGTATTGCTTATATTGCTATGCTATGCTCGTAGACGTGGATTGGGTGAGTGAAATCCATGACAGATGTGAGATTGTTAATTAATGGTTCAACTTAAGGTGGCAACTTTAATACACATCTGGGTGGATTGCTTGTCGGGCACCTAGAGAATCCAGTGTTGTCCTAGGATATCCCGGAGTACCCATGTGATCATTCTAAGCTCCTCCACCCAGGCTCAAAGGGAACTGAGATATTTTCATGCTAGAAACTTCCGTGTGCAGCCACAAGCTATTATGGGCTCTAGCATAGTTGAGTAAGTTGCATGAGCTCTTGAAGAGGTGGATCAGCAGGTAGAGGGATGTAGGTTTGGTATGGTCTGCCCGGAGTAAAGAGTTAATATTTCTGAAAGACTGTGTCTCGGTCATCCGTTTCTCAGACACCATGTAGTGCGAGAAATTCAATGGAGGAGATCGAGTCTTGTGGGGAAAAGTGCGCAAACCTCTGCAGAGTGTACAATCTAATCATGGTTAGCCGTGTCCCCGGTTATGGACAATCTTGAGTATCTAGTACTTGGAGTATCCTAAGTATCTCATCACTCTTAATTAATATTGTTGGGTTGATAATCACTTTAATTGGGATTGAGTTGGAGGAACCTAGTCAATGATGTTTCAACTACCATGATAGTTAAAATAAAACTTATTCCTTTGTTGTAGGGAAAATTTGGCTTTTCGCAAAACTATAACCATAGAGCTTTCCACCAGCCAAATATGCATGTAGTGATAGCATTATTCTGTTCTTGCTCTACTGTGTTATATTGCCAGCATATTCCATGTGCTGACCTGTTTTCGGGCTGCAACGTATTATGTTGCAGACTTTTCAGACGAGGAGTAAGGTTCGTTAGGTCGTTGCCATGTAGCTCAGCTATGCCGTTGGAGTTGATGGACTCACTTTATCTTCCAAGCCTTCCGCTGTTATCATACTAGATGGCCTTAAGCCATAGTTATTGTAATAAGTTCTCTTTTGAGACATTCGATGTAATAAGTGTGTGATTGCTACTCTGTTATAAATCCTTCGAGTACTATGTGTGTCAGCATTACCGATCCAGGGATGACACTGAAGCACAGAGACTTGACCGTTTGAGGTCGGGTCGCTACACATCTCCATAGCCCGTTGATTAGCCGCGTTGATGTGAGACTTTCTCCTTTTTGTCTTCTCCACACAACCTCCACCATCATATTCTATTCCACCTATAGTGCTATATCCATGGCTCACGCTCATGTATTGCGTGAAATTTGAAAAAGTTTGAGAATACTAAAGTATGAAACAATTGCTTGGCAAAAACCTGGGTTGTGCATGATTTACATACTTTGTGTGGTGAAGATGGAGCATAGCCAGACCATATGATTTTGTAGCGATAACTTTCTTTGGCCATGTTATTTTGAAAAGACATGATTGCTTTATTAGTATGCTTGAAGTTTTATTTTCTTAATGTCAAATGATAGACTATTGCTTTGAATCAGTCGTGTCTTAATATTCATGCCATGATTAGATTACATGATCAAGATTATGCTAGGTAGCATTCCACATCAAAAATTATCTTTTTTATCATTTACCGAGCAGGAATTAAGCTTGGGGATGCTGATACGTCTCCGTCGTATCTATAATTTTTGATTGTTCCATGCCAATATTATACAACTTTCATATACTTTTGGCAAAATTTTATACTATTTTTGGGACTAACATATTGATACAGTGCCCAGTGCCAGTTCCTGTTTGTTGCATGTTTTTTGTTTCGCAGAAAATCCATATCAAACGGAGTCCAAACGGGATAAAAACTGACGGAGATTTTTTTGGAATATATGTGATTTTTGGGAAGAAGAATCAACGCGAGACGATGCCCGAGGGGGCCACGAGGCAGGGGGCACGCCCCAGGGGGGTGGGCGCGCCCCTGACCCTTGTGGCCACCCCGTAAGGCGGTTGGTGCCCTTATTTCGCTGCAAGAAAGCCAATATCCAGATACAAATCGTGTTAAAATTTTAGCCCAATCGGAGTTACGGATCTCCGGGAATATAAGAAACGGTGAAAGGCCAGAATCCGGAGCGCAGAAACAGAGAGAGACAGATCCAATCTCGGAGGGGCTGTCACCCCTCCCATGCCATGGGAGACAAGGACCAGAGGGGAAACCCTTCTCCCATCTAGGGAGAAGGTCAAGGAAGAAGAAGAAGAAGGGGGCCCCTCTCCCCCTCTCTTCCGGTGGCGCCGGAACGCCGCCGGGGCCATCATCGTCACCGCAATCTACACCAACACCTCCGTCATCTTCACCAAAGTCTTCATCACCTTCCCCCATCTATCTACAGCGGTCCACTCTCCCGCAACCCGTTGTACCCTCTACTTGAACATGGTTCTTTATGCTTCATATTATTATCCAATGATGTGTTGCCATCCTATGATGTCTGAGTAGATTTTCGTTGTCCTATCGGTAATTGGTGAATTGCTATGATTGGTTTAATTTGCTTGTGGTTATGTTGCTGTCCTTTGGTGCCCATCATATGAGCGCGCGCATGGATCACACCATAGGGTTAGTTGTATGTTGATAGGACTATGTATTGGAGGGCAAGAGTGACAGAAGCTTCAACCTAGCATAGAAATTGATGCATACGGGATTGAAGGGGGACCAATATATCTTAATGCTACGGTTGGGTTTTACCTTAATGAACGTTAGTAGTTGAGGATGCTTGCTAATAGTTCCAATCATAAGTGCATAGAATTCCAAGTCAGGGATGACATGCTAGCAGTGGCCTCTCCATCATAAAACTTGCTATTGGTCTAGTAAAGTAGTCAATTGCTTAGGGATAATTTCGCAACTCCTACCACCACTTTTCCACACTCGCTATACTAACTTTATTGCTTCTTTACCTAAACAGCCCCTAGTTTTTATTTACGTGCTCTTTATATTCTTGCAAACCTATCCAACAACACCTACAAAGTACTTCTAGTTTCATACTTGTTCTAGGTAAAGCGAATGTCAAGCGTGCGTAGAGTTGTATCGGTGGTCGATAAAACATGAGGGAATATTTGTTCTGCCTTTAGCTCCTCGTTGGGTTCGACACTCTTACTTATCGAAAGAGGCTACAATTGATCCCCTATACTTGTGGGTTATCAGACACCTAGATCGGATATGAACTCCTTCATCCAGACTCCTTCATTTGCTGCGTCTGAAGCAGCTATGTATTCCGCTTCACACGTAGATCCCGCCATGACGCTCTGCTTAGAACTGCACCAACTGACAGCTCCACCGTTCAATATAAATACGTATCCGGTTTGTGACTTCGGTGCTAGGATCAGTTTCAAAGCTTGCATCAACGTAACCATTTATGACGAGGTCTTTGTCACCTCCATAAACAAGAAACATATCCTTAGTCCTTTTCAGGTATTTCAGGATGTTCTTGACCGCTGTCCAGTGATCCACTCCTGGATTACTTTGGTACCTCCCTACTATACTTATAGCAAGGTAAACATCAGGTCTGGTACACAACATTGCATATATGATAGAACCTATGGCTGAAGCATAGGGAATGCCTTTCATTTTCTCTCTATCTTCTGCAGTGGTCGGGCATTGAGTCTCACTCAACTTCACACCTTGTAACACAGGCAAGAACCCTTTGACTGGTCCATTTTGAACTTCTTCAAAATCTTATCAAGGTATGTGCTTTGTGAAACTCCAATTAAGCGTCTTGATCTATCTCTATAGATCTTGATGCCCAATATATAAGCAGCTTCACCGAGGTCTTTCATTGAAAAATTCTTATTCAAGTATCCTTTTATGCTATCCAGAAATACTGTATCATTTCCAATCAACAATATGTCATCCACATATAATATTAGAAATGCTACAGAGCTCCCACTCACTTTCTTGTAAATACAGGCTTCTCCAAAAGTCTGTATAAAACCATATGCTTTGATCACACTATCAAAACCTTTATTCCAACTCCGAGAGGCTTGCACCAGTCCATAAATGGATCGCTGGAGCTTGCACACTTTGTTAGCATCCTTTGGATCGATAAAACCTTCTGGTTGCATCATATACAACTCTTCTTCCAGAAATCCATTCAGGAATGCAGTTTTGACATCCATTTGCCAAATTGCATAATCATAAAATGCGGCAATTGCTAACATGATTCGGACAAACTTAAGCATCGCTATGGGTGAGAAAGTCTCATCGTAGTCAACTCCTTGAACTTGTCGAAAACCTTTCGCAACAAGTCGAGCTTTGTAGACAGTAAAATTACCATCAGCGTCAGTCTTCTTCTTGAAGATCCATTTATTCTCGATGGCTTGCCGATCATCGGGCAAGTCAACCAAAGTCCACACTTTGTTCTCATACATGGATCCCATCTCAGATTTCACGGCCTCAAGCCATTTCGCGGAATCTGGGCTCATCATCGCTTCCTCATAGTTCGTAGGTTCGTTATGGTCTAGTAACATGATGTCCAGAACAAGATTACCGTACCACTCTTGTGTGGATCTTACTCTGGTTGACCTATGAGGTTCAGTAGCAACTTGATCCAAAGTTTCATGATCACTATCATTAGCTTCCTCTCTAATTGGTGTAGGAATCACTGGAACTGATTTCTGTGATATACTACTTTCCAATTCGGGAGCAGGTATAATTACCTCATCAAGTTCTACTTTCCTCCCACTCACTTCTTTTGAGAGAAACTCCTTCTTTAGAAAGGATCCATTCTTAGCAACGAATATCTTGCCTTCGGATCTGTGATAGAAGGTGTACCCAACAGTCTCCTTTGGGTATCCTATGAAGACACATTTCTCCGATTTGGGTTCGAGCTTATCAGGTTGAAGCTTTTTCACATAAGCAGCGCAGCCCCAAACTTTCAGAAACGACAACTTGGGTTTCTTGCCAAACCACAGTTCATAAGGAGTCGTCTCGACAGATTTAGATGGTGCCCTATTTAACGTGAATGCAGCCGTCTCTAAAGCCTAACCCCAAAACGATAGCAGTAAATCAGTAAGAGACTTCATAGATCGCACCATATCTAATAAAGTGCGGTTACGACATTCGGACACACCATTACCCTGTGGTGTTCCGGGTGACGTGAGTTGCGAAACTATTGTGCATTGTTTCAAATGAAGACCAAACTCGTAACTCAAATATTCTCCTCCATGATCAGATCGTAAAAACTTTATTTTCTTGTTACGATGTTTTTCCACTTCATTCTGAAATTCTTTGAACTTTTCAAATGTTTCAGACTTATGTTTCATTAAGTAGATATACCCATATCTGCTTAAATCATCTGTGAAGGTCAGAAAATAACGATACCCACCGCTAGCATCAACACTCATCGGACCGCATACATCGGTATGTATTATTTCCAACAAGTCTGTTGCTCGCTCCATAGTTCCGGAGAACGGAGTCTTGGTCATCTTGCCCATGAGGCATGCTTCGCAAGTATCAAGTGATTCCAAAAGCCCATCAGCATGGAGTTTCTTCATGCGCTTGACACCAATATGACATAAACGGCAGTGCCACAAATAAGTTGCACTAGCATTATTAAACTTATATCTTTTGGCTTCAATACTATGAATATGTGTATCACTACTATCGAGATTCAACAAAAATAGACCACTCAATAGGGGTGCATGACCATAAAAGATATTACTCATATAAATAGAACAACCATTATTCTCTGATTTGAATGAATAACCGTCTCGCATCAAACAAGATCCATATATAATGTTCATGCTCAACGCTGGCACCAAATAACAATTATTCAGGTCTAAAACTAATCCCGAAGGTAGATGTAGAGGTAGCGTGCCAACCGCGATCACATCGACTTTGGAACCATTTCCCACGCGCATCGTCACCTCATCCTTAGCCAATCTTCGCTTAATCCGTAGCCCCTGTTTCGAGTTGCAAATATGAGCAACAGAACCAGTATCAAATACCCAGGCGCTACTGCGAGCATTAGTTAAGTACACATCAATAACATGTATATCAAATATACATTTCACTTTTCCATCCTTCTTATCTGCCAAATACTTGGGGCATTTCCGCTTCCAGTGACCAGTCCCTTTGCAGTAGAAGCACTGAGTCTCCGGCTTAGTTCCAGACTTGGGATTCTTCACTTGAGCAGCAACTTGCTTGCCGTTCTTCTTGAAGTTCCCCTTCTTCCCTTTGCCCTTTTTCTTGAAACTGGTGGTCTTGTTGACCATAAACACTTGATGCTCCTTCTTGATTTCTACCTCCGTAGATTTTAGCATCGCGAAGAGCTCAGGAATTGTCTTATCCATCCCTTGCATATTATAGTTAATCACGAAGCTTTTGTAGCTTGGTGGCAGTGATTGAAGAACTCTGTCAATAATGACACTATCATCAGGAAGATTAACTCCCAGTTGAGTCAAGTGGTTGTGGTACCCAGACATTCTGAGTATATGTTCACTAACAGAACTATTCTCCTCCATCTTGTAGCTATAGAACTTATTGGAGACTTCATATCTCCCAATCCGGGCATTTGCTTGAAATATTAACTTCAACTCCTGGAACATCTCATATGCTCCATGACGTTCAAAACATCGTTGAAGTCCCGGTTCTAAGCCGTAAAGCATGGCACACTGAACTATCGAGTAGTCATCAGCTTTGCTCTGCCAAACGTTCTTAACGTCATCAGTAGCATCTGCAGCAGGCCTGGCAACCAGAGGTGCTTCCAGGACGTAATTCTTCTATGCAGCAATGAGGATAATCCTCAAGTTACGGACCCAGTCCGTGTAGTTGCTACCATCATCTTTCAACTTAGCTTTCTCTAGGAACGAATTAAAATTCAACGGAACAGTGGCACCGACCATTTATCTATAACAAACATAGACATGCAAAATACTATCAGGTACTAAGTTCATGATAGATTAAAGTTCAATTAATCATATTACTTAAGAATTCCCACTTAGATAGACATCCCTCTAATCATCTAAGTGATCACGTGATCCAAATCAACTAAACCATGTCCGATCATCACGTGAGATCGAGTAGTTTTCAATGGTGAACATCACTATGTTGATCATATCTACTATATGATTCACGCTCGACCTTTCGGTCTCAGTGTTCTGAGGCCATATCTGCATATGCCAGGCTCGTCAAGTTTAACCCGAGTATTCTATGTGTGCAAAACTGGCTTGCACCCGTTGTATGTGAACGTAGAGCTTATCACACCCGATCATCACGTGGTGTCTCGGCACGACGAACTGTTGCAATGGTGCATACTCAGGGAGAACACTTATACCTTGAAATTTAGTGCGAGATCATCTTATAATGCTACCGCCGAACTAAGCAAAATAAGATGCATAAAGGATAAACATCACATGCAATAAATATAAGTGATATGATATGGCCATCATCATCTTGTGCCTTTGATCTCCATCTCCAAAGCACCGTCATGATCACCATCGTCACCGGCGCGACACCTTGATCTCCATCGTAGCATCGTTGTCGTCTCGCCAACTATTGCTTCTACGACTATTGCTACCACTTAGTGATAAAGTAAAAACAATTACATGGCGATTGCATTGCATACAATAAATTGACTACCATATGGCTCCTGCCAGTTGCCGATAACTCTGTTACAAAACATGATCATATCATACAATAAAATATAGCATCATGTCTTGACCATATCACATCACAACATGCCCTGCAAAAACAAGTTAGACGTCCTCTACTTTGTTGTTGCAAGTTTTACGTGACTGCTACGGGCTTAGCAAGAACCGTTCTTACCTACGCATCGAAACCACAACGATTTTTCATCGAGTGTGCTATTTTAACCTTCAACAAGGACCGGGCGTAGCCACACTCGATTCAACTAAAGTTGGAGAAACAGACACCCACTAGCCACCTGTGTGCGAAGCACGTCGGCAGAACCAGTCTCGCGTAAGCGTACACGTAATGTCTGTCTGAGCCGCTTCATCCAATAGTACCGCCGAATCAAAGTATGACATACTGGTAAGCAGTATGACTATTATCGCCCACAACTCTTTGTGTTCTACTCGTGCATATAACATCTACGCATGGACCTGGCTCTGATACCACTGTTGGGGAACGCAGTAATTTCAAAAAAATTCCTACGATCACACAAGATCTATCTAGGAGATGCATAGCAATGAGAGGGGAGAGTGATGTCTACGTACCCTCGTAGACCGAAAGCAGAAGCGTTATGACAACGTGTTTGATGTAGTCATACGTCTTCACGATTCGAATGATCCTAGCACCGAAGTTACGGCACCTCCGTGATCTGCACACGTTCAGCTCGGTGACGTCCCATGAACTCTAGATCCGGCTGAGGTCGAGGGAGAGTTTTGTCAGCACGATGGCATGGTGACGGTGATGATGAAGTTACCAGCACAGGGCTTCGCCAAAGCACTACGACGATATGACCGAGGTGGAATATGGTAGAGGGGGGCACTGCACACGGCTAAACAATCAACTTGTGTGTCTTGGGGTGCCCCCTACCGCCATATATAAAGGAGCAAGGGGGAGGACGGCCCCGCTTGAGTGCCTTGGAAGTGTTCCACGGATGGGTCTTTTCAATCACATCATTCTCTAATGATGTGATCCCGTTCAGCAAATCACAACTCATGTCAATGGCTAGGAAACTTAACCATCTTTGATCAACGAGCTAGTCAAGTAGAGGCATACTAGTGACACTCTGTTTGTCTATGTATTCACACATGTACTAAGTTTTTGGTTAATACAATTCTAGCATGAATAATAAACATTTATCATGATATAAGGAAATATAAATAACAACTTTATTATTGCCTCTAGGCCATATTTCCTTCAAAAAGAACTTGCATGACATCTTTTGTCCTACCCTCCCGTGGCAACGGGGTCCTATTGGAAACTAAGGGATATTAAGGCCTCCTTTTAATAGAGTATCGGACCAAAGCATTAGCACTTAGTGAATACATGAACTCCTCACTACGGTCATCACCGGGAAGTGTCCCGACTATTGTCACTCCGGGGTTGCCGGATCATAACACGTAGTAGGTGACTATAACTTGCAAGATAGGATCAAGAACACAAATATATTTATGAAAACATAATTGGTTCAGATCTGAAATCATGGTACTCCGGCCCTAGTGACAAGTATTAAGCATAGCAAAGTCATAACAACATCAATCTTAGAACATGGTGGATACTAGGGATCAAACCCTAACAAAACTAACTCGATTACATGGTAAATCTCATCCAACCCATCACCGTCCAGCAAGCCTATGATGGGATTCCTCACGCACAGCGGTGAGCATCGTGAAATTGGTGATGGAGGATGGTTGATGATGATGATGGCGATAATTTCCCCCTCTTCGGAGTCCGGAGCCCAAAATGGGCTCCAGATCTGCCCTCCCAAGGAAGAACAGTAGGTGGTGGCGGCTCTATATCGTAAAACGCAATGAATCCTTCTCTCTAATTTTTTTCTCCCCGAACGTGAATATATGGAGTTGGAGTTGAGGTCGGTGGAGCCTCGTGGGACCCATAAGACAGGAGGGCGCGCCCTCCACCCTTGTGCACAGGTGGTGGGTCCCCCTCTGTTGATTCTTTCGCCAATATTTTTTATATATTCCAAAAATAATCTCCGTGAAGTTTCAGGTCATTTCAAGAACTTTTATTTCTGGACAAAAATAACACCATGGCAGTTCTGCTGAAAACAGTGTCAGTCTGGGTTAGTTCCATTCAAATCATGCAAATTAGAGTCCAAAACAATGGCAAAAGAGTTTGGAAAAGTAGATACGATGGAGACTTATCAATGGGCAGCTCCGACAGGCGGCCAGCGCAATCGGCGCCTCCCACGCGTCGTCCCATCGCCCCGCCGGCTGCTGCTTCCCCGCGCCGTCCCCACGCCCCGCCGACTGCTGCTCCCCCTCGTAGGCAGCGGTGGGTGCTTGTACCCGCCCACCGACCCGGACGCGCGCGCCGCCCGCCGTGAGAGGCAGCGGGCAAGGGAGACGGGGGCTATGGAGAGCTCTGTCTGCCACCGGCGTGAGTTATCGGCGGAGCCCGACGAGGACCAGCGGCTCCTTGCGTGGGTCTACCGCCGGTCGCTTAGTAATACGTCTCCAATGTATATATAATTTTTTATTGTTCCATGCTATTATACTATCATTCTTGGATGTTTTACAATCATTTTACAACAACTTTATATCATTTTTTGGGACTAACCTATTGACATAGTGCCTAGTGCCACTTGCTGTTTTTTGCATGTTTTTACTTCGTAGTGGCAGAAGGGGCAGCAAGACACGTATTGATCGTTGCTATTAAGGATAACAAGATGGGGTCTATTCCTACATGAATAGATCTTGTCTACATCGTGTTATCATTCTTGTTGCATTACTCCATTTCTCCATGAACTTAATACACTAGATGCATGCTGGATAGTGGTCGATGTGTGGAGTAATAGTAGTAGATGCAGGCAGGAGTCGGTCTACTAATCTTGGACGCGATGCCTATATATTGATCATTGCCTGGATATCGTCATGATTATTTGAAGTTCTATCAATTGCCCAACAGTAATTTGTTTACCCACCATGTGTCGTTTCTTGAGAGAAGCCACTAGTGGAATCTACGGCCCCGGGGCCTATTCTTTATCATATTTGCTTTCTGATCTATTATTTTCCTTTGAGATATATTTTTATTTTCTTTTATTTTCAGATCTATTATTCCATAAACCCAAAAATACTTTGCTACATATTTTATTTGCATCTTTTATTTGAGATCTATTTTATCCAATCTACACAATTTTTATCCGATCAACTTGACAATTTCCTACGTCGTTACCCGTAAGAGGGATTGACAACCCCTCATAAGCGTCAGGTTGCAAGTATTTGTTCTTTGTGTGCAGGTACCGTTTACATAGTGTTGCTTGGTTCTCCTACTGGATTGATACCTTGGTTTCATAACTGAGGGAAATACCTACCATAGTTGTGTTGCATCATCCCTTCCTCTTTGGGGAAATACCGACGTAGTTCAAGTGACATGAAAAGGAATTTCTAGCGCCGTTGCCGGGGAGACACCATCAACATCTATCAGGTTCCTAATCACAAATCTCATCTCCTTGCAATTTACATTACTTGCCATTTGCCTCTCGTTTTCATCTCCCCCACTTCACAAAAATTTGCCATTTTATTCGCCCTCTTTTTCCTTCGCCGTTTTCTCTTCAGACCCATCTTCATGTTTGCGTAGTTGCGATGTCTCAAGAAAATACCAAATTTTGTTATTTTTAGAATACCAATAATAATGATTTTATTAGCACTCCTATCGCTCCTCCTGCCGCTAGTGCGGAGTCTTCTGATATTAATGCCGCTTTGTTGAATCTTGTCATGAAAGATCAATTTTCTGGTACTCCTAATGAGGATGCCGCGTCCCATCTTAACACACTCGTAGAATTATGCGATATGCAAAAGAAAAAAGATGTGGACAATGATATTGTGAAGTTGAAATTATTTCTCTTTTCTTCACGGGATCGTGCAAAAATTTGGTTTTCTTCTTTGCCTCGAAATAGTATCGATTCTTGGGATAAGTGCAAAGATGCTTTTATTACTAAGTATTTTCCGCCCGCGAAAATTATTTCCCTTAGAACTCAGATCACGAATTTTAAGCAACATGAGCATGAACATGTTGCGCAATCTTGTGAAAGAATGAAATTGATGCTAAGAAATTGTCCTACTCATGGTTTAAATCTTTGGATGATCATACAAAATTTTTAGGCGGGATTGAATTTTGTTTCTAGAAATCTTTTAGATTCCGCCGTGGGTGGTACTTTTATGGAAATTACTTTGGGTGAAGCTATTAAATTGCTAGATAATATTATGGCAAATTATTCACAATGGCATACCAAAAGAGCACCTACTAGTAAAAAAGTTAATTCGGTTAAAGAATTTTCTACTTTGAGTGAAAAGGTTGATTCTCTTTTGAAATTAGTCTCTAATAAAAGTGCTCCTATTGATCTTAATGATGTGCCTTTGTCTACTTTGATTGAGAGAAATAGTGATGTCGTAGATGTGAATCTTACACTAGTAGAAAACATGGCTTTGGTCCAGGCCAGAAAAGGGCGTTAATCCTGGTTCTCCTATGAATCGGGACCAATGGGTGCATTAGTCCCGGTTCATGACTCGGGGGCCATTAGTCCCGGTTTCAGACACGAACCGGGACCAATGGGCCTCGCTCCTGGCGTGGCACCTTTAGTCCCGGTTGGTGGCTGGAACCGGGACTAAAGGTCAGTCTTCTGTCCCGGTTGTAGCCACCAACCGGGACTTAAGAGATGCCTATATATACCATCGCCCCTCCCACCCACTCCTCTGCTTTTTGGCCATGTGGGAGATGTGCATGCACTGCTCTGTTCTCACTTCTATTTATGCACATGAGGTGTTCGATGAAATGCCCGAGCCACACTTAAGCTTTCTCCTCTCCAAGCTTGACCTTGAAGCTCCATTTTCCTCAAGATTTGTCTAGGTTTGGCGGTCCGTCCCGTCCCGTCCCTGTTGCCACCGCCGTCGATCGCCCGCGCCGATCTCGTCGCCGGCACCACCGCGGTGAGTCTCTCGTTCTTATCTTCTTTCTAAAAGAAAAAAAATTCTTACTTGTATGATTTAGATAGATACTTGTATTATTTTATTACTTTTAGTATTATTGTTATTATATAGTGCCATGGATTTGGTATATGCCTCCGTCGGCCCTCGTACTGTCTATGATTCGGATGTGGTATATTATCTTTTATAACTATTTGTTTCATTTAGTTTTTATGACAATTATGCCGACCAACGTGACATAGATGTTTTTATCTAGGAGGTATGTGAACCGGAAATTCCAACCGACCCTGTTGTCGAGAGGTTAAATTTAGTTGAAAAATAAAACAATTACTTGAAGAAAAATTGAAAAGAATTGAGGAGGAGAAGATGGAATTGGAGTTGCATGTTGCGGATGTCGTCGATGATCATAAGATCAAGATGGATTCAATGCACTTAAAGATTAGAAAGATTAAAAAATATGCCATTCACACTGAGGCTTGGCATCATTACGCCGTTGGATCAATTGTTACCTTAGTTGTGATTATGATCGCATTTGTTGTTGCATTGAAATGTTTTACATAGTTTCAATGTATATTTTAATTGGATGCTCTAGAGAGCTATATGTTGTTCAATGAGAACTATGTATGAACTTTATGTATTTATTTTTTCAGTAATAACATTTGATCACTACTATACTTTGGTTTTAATGTGATGATGAACTTGTATTAATTTGGTCACTTCTCTATGATGTTCTATAATGGTTTTTGATACACTTAATTGTATAATGCACGTAGATGAACCGGCAATGGATGTACGATGACAGATGCACCTCCGAGTACATTGAGGCTCTACATAATTTTCTCAAAGTGGCTGAGGCATGGGAATACGAAGGATTACTCTGACTCGAAAACCCTTCACGTCCACTTGCTTGAGAAGGGTTTAATGCCACACTATAATGTTTGGACCAAGCATGGATAAAGAGGGGTTATGATGGAAGACAACGAAGAAGAAGCGGATGATGACAACTATCCCCCTGAATACGGCGATACTGCAATGGGGGAAGCTGGAGATCAAGAGGAACCAGACGATGTGCCCGATGATGATCTTCGCCGGGTCATTGTTGATGCAAAGAGACAACGGGACAAAGTGAAAGGGAGAAGTTGAAGTTCGATCGCATGTTACAAGATCACAAAAAAGGGTTGTACCCAAATTGCGAAGATGACAACACAAAGCTCGATACCACACTGCAATTGTTGCAATGGAAGGCAGACAATGGTGTATCTAATAAGGGATTTGGGAAGCTACTGAAAATAATGAACAAGAAGCTTCCAAAGGATAACGAATTGCCCAACAGTACATACGAAGAAAAGAAGGTTCTATGCCCTCTAGGATTGGAGGTGCAGAAGATACATGCTTGCCCTAATGACTGCATCCTCTACCACGGTGAGTACGAGAATTTGAACGCATGCCCGGTATGCGGTGCATTGCGGTATAAGATCAGACGAGATGACCATGGTGATGTTGAGGGCGAGCACCCCAGGAAGAGGGTTCCTGCCAAGGTGATGTGGTATGTTCCTATAATACCACGGTTGAAACGTCTATTCAGAAACAAAGAGCATGCCAAGTTGATGCGATGGCACAAAGAGGACCGTAAGAAAGACGGGAAGTTGAGAGCACCCACTGACGGGTCGCAGTGGAGAAAAATCAAGAGAAGGTGGGCGGACTTTGCAGGTAACGCAACGAACGTATGGTTTGGTTTAAGCGCAAATGGCATTAATCCTTTTGGGGAGCAGAGCAGCAATCATAGCACCTGGCCCGTGACTCTATGTATCTATAAGCTTCCTCCTTGGTTGTGCATGAAGCGGAAGTTCATTATGATGCCAGTGATCATCCAAGGCCCTAAGCAACCTAGCAACGACATTGATGTGTACCTAAGGCCATTAGTTGAAGAACTTTTACAGATGTGGAATGGAAAAGGTGTATGTGTGTGGGATGAGCACAATCAGGAGGAATTTGACCTACATGCGTTGCTGTTTGTAACCATCAATGATTGGCCTGCTCTCAGTAACCTTTCAAGATAGACAAACAATGGATACCACGCATGCACGCATTGTTTAGATGACACCGAAAGTATATATTTGGACAAATGTATGAAGAATGTGTACCTGGGACATCATCGATTTCTTCCGACCAACCATCAATGTTGAAAGAAAGGCAAGCATTTCAAAGGTGAGGTAGATCACCGGAAGAAGCCCGCCCTCCGTACTGGTGATCACATACTTGATATGGTCAATGATTTAGAAGTAATGTTTGCAAAGGGTCCTAGCGTACTAGCTGTTCCGAATGACGCTGAGGGACGCGCACCCATGTGGAAGAAGAAATCTATATTTTGGGACCTACCCTATTGGAAAGACCTAGAGGTCCGCTCTGCAAATTGACGTGATGCACATGACGAAGAATGTTTGCGCGAACCTTCTAGCCTTCTTGGGCGTGTATGGGAAGACAAAAGATACACCGGAGGCACGGGAGGACCAGCAATGTGTGCACGAAAAAGACGGCATGCATCCAAAGCAGTATGAAGGTCCTGCCAGCTACGCTCTTACCAAAGAAGATAAGGAGATCTTCTTTGAATGCCTGCTCAGTATGAATGCCCCATCTGCCTTCTCGTCCAATATAAAGGGAATAATAAATATGGCAGAGAAAAAGTTCCAGAACCTAAAGTCTCATGACTGCCACGTGATTATGACGCAACTGCTTCCGGTTGCACTGAGGGGGCTTCTACTGGAAAACGTTCAATTGGCCATTGTGAATCTATGTGCATTCGTCAATACAATCTCTCAGAAGGTAATTGATCCAGAAATCCTACGAAGGTTAAAGAATGATTTGGTGCAATCACTACAAAAAAAAGAGACATCCGTGACATTTTGGGCCGAACGAAATTTTTTTCTGTCATACTTATGACACTTCTATGACGATAATTGTGACAAAACCCGGTATCATCATAGATGTGGTGGGCTCCCACTTCTATGAAAAAAATCATGACAGAAAATGGGCTTTTCGTCCTGGGCGGGCCGGAGACGCAGCTGCATGACATTCTTTGGGCCGTCCATGACGGAAAAAAACCATGGTAGAAGCGAGGGCGAGGAAAATATCGGGGTGTTCCCGGTTACGGTGGGTGGTCGGGGCCGAGCGATGCGCGTTCCTATCATACACGCACGTGCGTGGGTGCGAGGCGTTGGGCTCTAACTGAACCTGAGCGATTGCACTGCAGGCTACGTGTTACTGAACCCGAGCGATCGATCGATATCTGTTAACTGAACCCGCTCGAGCGATTCCTTCGCTACTGCTGCTAACTGAAGCCGATCGATGCTGCCTCTGGATGAACAGCGAGCATTGCAGGGGGGTTTGGATGAACAATTCCCGGTGGGGGTGGATGAACAGGACCCCGTGGTGTTGCCTCTGGATGAATAGGACCCTGATTGATCGGGCTGGTTGGGGCTGGATGAACAGGACCCCGTGGAGGGCTGGATGAACAGGAAAACCCCGTGGAGGGCTGGATGAACAGTAGACGGTGGAGGGCTGGATGAACAGTAGCCCGTGGAGGGGTGGTTGAACAGGAGCCCATGGAGAGGGCTGGTTGAACAATAGCCGGTGGAGTAGCGCGCGGTGGAGGCTGGATGAACAGGAGCCCGTGAATGAATAGTCACAGGTGGAGGCTGGAGGAGGTCGACGGTGGATGAACAGTAGCCCGTGGAGGCTGGAGGGGGTCGACGGTGGAGATGAACAGTATCCCGTGGAGTCCCGTTTTGCGGTACGCCACACCCCTCCCGATGAACAGGACCCCCGTTTCGATCGTAGCGCTCCAACACAAGTCCGTTTCCTCCGTTTTGCGGTACGCCACACCCCTCCCGATCAACAGGACCCCCGTTTCGACCGTAGGAGGTCCGTTTCCTCCATTTTGCGGTACGCCAGACCCCTCCCGATGAACAGGATCCCCTTTCGAACGTGGCCGGTCGAACACAAGGCCGTTTCCTCCGTTCTGCGGTACGCCAGGCCTCGTTTCCATCGGCTGTTCCGTCCAAGCCCTCCCGATGAACACGACGACGCATTCCGTTCTGACCCAGCCGGTTGGCTCCCCATGAACACGACAACGACGCAGTTTCTCCGTTCCGACCAACCATGTACACAAGCCCTGGCCGTACGTATGCGCGAGTAGGCGTTCGAGACCCTGCCCGTATGTATGTACGTGGCTATATTTTCTTTCTTGCACACTGGCCGGTATACGTACGTGTACATGCTACGTGCGTGCCTCTACTACGACATGTGCGCGCCTCTACATTGACCAGTATGTACGTACACGTTCGCGACTAGAATGACAATGCTACGTATGCTTCGCCAGGTGGGTCCCGACTGTCAAGCACTTCCTTGCGTGCGAAGATGTAGCTGGTGGGTCCCAGCAGTGAGGGGGGCGAATCGTTTTTTTTTTGCCCGGACGCACTTCCTTGCGTGCGAAGATGTAGCTCGTGGGTCCCAGCAGTCAAGGGGAAGCGTTTTTTTGTGAAATAAAGTGGCTCGTCCGGTGGGTCCCCGCTGTCACGTGGAGGAATAATTATTTTGCGCGTAATAAGGAGGCGCTTCCTTGCTGTGGCCGTGGACCCAACTGTCAGCCTCTCCATGTACAGTACTCTTCTGATGGAAGTCATTCCTTGACCACGTTGACCACGCCGCGCCGAGAGCACCATGGTGGTGGACGACGGCGAGGCCTAGGAAGGGGACGACGCGGAGCCGGGGAAGACGCGGCAGTGGAAGCCCGTGCGGAGAGGAGTACGAGGGTTCACTGGTTCGGCTGCGGTGTGAGGCTGCCGTCGCCGCAGAATAACAGGGGGTGTGGGTGAGTAGAGGGATGGCCTGGCCAGCGGTGGGAGTAGTAGGGGGCGGTGAGGCCTCCACGACATCACAGCTGGCCACAGGAGGCAGGAGCACGCGGCACGACCGGCGCTGCTTTGGGCGGCTGGAGCAAGAAGACCAGAGGTTGAAGAAGCACTACGGCCGTTGGATGGACATCGTACGGTAACTGGAGCTAGAATCGTTCATATTGACTAAGTTGACAAAGCCCTCTGTCCCCGTCAACTTAGTAGGCCAACAAGTCAGCCTCCCACCAAGGTGGGTCCCAGCGAGCAGGGGGAGTATTCATTTTTTTCTGCGTAATAAGGAGGCACTTCCGGTGGGTCCGAGCTGACAGCGGGGGGAACGTTTTTTTCGTGAAATACGATGACCCGTCCGGTGGGTCCCAGCAGTCAGGGGGGAAACATTTTTTCGCAAAATACGGTGGCCCGTCCGGTGGGTCCCTGCTGTTAGGTGGAGGAATCATTATTTTCCGCGTAATAAGGAGGCACTTCCTTACTGTGGCTGTGGACCCAGCTATCAGCCTCTCCACGTACAGTACACTTCCAATGGAATTCGTTCCTTGACCACGTTGACCACGCCGCGTTCCGTTGCATGCATGCGTCCATGGGCGTGGTGCGTTCCCACTGTCAGCCTCTCACGTACAGTCATCTTCCGATGACTCTCGGTTGTTGACCATGTTGACCACATCGTGCCGAGCGCACCAAAGGCCGGTGGACGACGGCGAGGCCCCAGACTGGAACGACCCAGAGATGGGGAAGACGGGGCAGTGGAGTCGCAGATGGAGAAGAGTGGGAAACTTGACTGGTTCGGGTGCGCGGCAGCACAGCCGCAGTGCCGCCCATGGGAGACAGGAGCAAGAACAGAGGTTGAAGAAGGAGCACGGCTTTTGGATTAACATCCAACGGTCCAGCTGCTAGAATCATTTGTTGATTAAGTTGACAAAGCCCTGCATACACGTCCACTTAGTAGGCCCACAAGTCAGCCACCAAATCTGACGGGTCCGAGCTGTCAACGGGAGGGATAATTTTTTTCGCATAACAAGTCAGCCACAAGTCAGGCACTTCCTTCCATGCGAAGATACATCCGGTGGGTCCTAGCTGTCAGGTGGAGGAAACATTTTTTTTCAGCTTAATAAGGAGGAACTTTCCTTGCATGCGACCATGGACCTCGTGGGTCCCAGCCGTCAGGCTCTCCACGTACAGTCCTCTTCCGATGACTCTCGTTTGTTGACCATGCCGCACCGAGCGCGGCAAGGCGGTGGACGGCGGCGAGGCCCCGGACGGGAACGACTCGGAGGCGGTGGAGTCGCAGATTGAGTGGAGGAGAAGGGTTATAATTGGCTCTGGTGCAGCGTGGGGCTGCAGTCGGTGGAGAATAACAGGAGGTGTGGAGGGGTGGAGGGATAGCCTGGCCAGTGGTGGGGTAGCGCTTCGCAGTGATGCGTGCTAAGCAGAGCCTCTAGCCACCGGAGGCCGGACCAGGCGGTCCCGGCGACGCTGGAGGAAGAATATGAGAGATTGAAGTGCATGCCGACCAAGTTGACAACGCCCTGCGTAGGCTTCGACCTATTGGCCCACATGTCAGCCTGCAAAAATGTGGCTTATATTTAACCCATGTTTTCTAGAATGTACAGTCCATTTGCTGGGCTGGGTGAACAAATAATTTCACGTCAATGCGGCCCATTTATATTATCTAAGAAATCCTATCCCATTTGCACTTCCTTCAAATACATGAATTAGCTGGGCTCGTTATATATATAATGTTATGTTAGAAGGAGCAATTAATATAAAAAATAAAGCGGAGAGGCACATTTTTATATACATAATTCACAAATTAGCGAGTTATTGCTCAAAATAAAAATGAGCGCGTTATTATTACATTGGTCCTTAAAATCTTCGCAAGCTTTTGTACGCAATCACCAGGATTTTCCTTGCCTGTGAGTCAAAAACAACCAGGATTTTCCTTGCCAACTTCTGTTAAACATTTACTTTTATAAGTTAATAACACGTGGGATGTTTTTATACTGTATATAAAAGTCTCTATAAAATATACGATAATAGTAATAATATAAATATATATAATGTGGTTACAAAAATACATTGGGCTGCCGATCTTTAAGAAAAAGCCCATAGGCCGGTATGGACCTCAAAAAATAAGTTGAAACCACTGTCACCATATGTCGTGGGCTACGCATGTTAAAATACAAAACCTAGGCCTAGCTGATACTTGTTCGCCCTCTGGAAAAAAATGATACCAGATCCCCGAGCGAACTGGATTATAGAGGGGGCCGGCGGCACGACTGAAGAAGCACATCAGGAGCGATTTTTTTCTTCAGTGGATGGCTCTCGATGGCGTTTTTTTACTTGCCTCTGCACCATACAACTTGTATTTTTAGCCTCCCAGTCCGTGGTGGACCAGCAGCCCATTTGCTGGGCGGGCCAACCTACAGAAACCAGCACTCGATTTTTCATCAAGCCCCAAAAACAACGCAGTACTATGTTTGTTTTGAGGCCGAAAACATTACGGCAGGGGTTGAGCGGGGGAGGGGGCAAGACAGAGCAAAAAGATTAAAAAGAGCTGATGCGCCGTTGCTACCCTAACAAAGCAGGTGCAATTCTTCTCGGGAAGAAGGTGTGCCGTTGACACCCACACGTCACATACCCCACAGTAGGCATACTAACAAGTTCACACACAAGCACAACAGAAAAGGTAAACATTCGTATCAAACTCAGGTTCACAGGACACGTTCATATTCATAGCCAACATTCACTATCAACAACTCAAAAGATTCATATATACACAAGTTCAGCATGTCTATGGATCCAAATGATTGATAGATCACACAACAATATTCATAGATAATTCACAAAAAGATTCAGATATACACATGTTCAGTATGTTTATGCATCCAAATGATTGAGATCACAGCCAATATGATCCATGGACGAACTTTAATTACCTAGGGTACAGACTGGTAAATGGTGTTCAGTCGGAGGTACTTCTTGCTAAAATTAATGCTTGTACGAGTAACCTTTCGAGTACATAAGAGGCAGCACAGACAATCTGAACTTTGCTTGTAGGTTTATCCTCAAATAGTGGCCTCGTGCCGAGGGAGGTTTGAGCAACTTGGCCACTACTTTCATCCAACTAGTTTACTGGCTCATCTTGGTCCTGTAGCTCGCCAAAATTCTACATTGCAGACTGGTAAATGGTGTTCAGTCGGAGGTACTTCTTGCTAAAATTAATGCTTGTACGAGTAAACTTTCGAGTACATAAGAGGCAGCACAGACAATCTGAACTTTGCTTGTAGGTTTATCCTCAAATAGTGGCCTCGTGCCGAGGGAGGTTTGAGCAACTTGGCCACTACTTTCATCCAACTAGTTTACTGGCTCATCTTGGTCCTGTAGCTCGCCAAAATTCTACATTGCAGACGAGAAAGGAGGCGGTTGAGAAAATGAACCACCCAAATTTTTTGTGCAGTTCAACTGAAATGGAGCATCCCTGGCGTGCAGACTGATTAAGTGCCAGATGAATATACGCGTCAACCAACTTGTCTGGAATCTTTAGACTCCATGCCATACAGTTCGCTACCATATCTGCCGATAACCAAAAGGCACAAGTTGGGACCAAAGACTGGACTGTGTTTTTCTGGGCTATGCGCCAAGCAATATTTTTAGCGTTCACTCTCCTAATACTTGGAGTTTGACAACTGGTTGACGCCGGTTGATACTCGAATGAATATAGGCACTTCTTGTCAACATCGATGCTTGTCTGAGTGAACTTTGGAGTACATAGCAGCAGCATAAGTATCTGTCCATCTGATCTTTTTGTGCAGTTCTACTGAAATCACCCAATGCAATGATTTGCCTGCGAGTTCAGGCTCCAAGTTACTCCTTTATAAAATCGGCAAACAGTAGCACAATACCAAATTACCAATACATGACAAGCACAATAATCAGGATAAAGACCAGTACCAACCTGTGTGAGGTAGCATATCAATTACTTTTTCCTTTGACTGGAAGCCGAGATAAGCGAAGCGACTGACAGCAAAGGAAGAAAGCAGGCCCAGATTAGCGACTGACAGGAAAGGACGGAAGCTGTCGAGGCAATGAAGCACCCAAAGTTTTTGTGCAGTTCCACCAAAATCGAGCATCCCTGTTGGCACATATATTGAGAGAGTGAGATTACTGTAATAGTGGGACTAGTTGATGAAACATACACTAACAAATAGAAGCACCCTCATTATCTTAATGGGTAAAGTTAGCAACATAGTAGTCTTGCTTAAAGAGAGGTATTAGTTTATTTAATCAGTGCCAATTAGCTCAACACTCAAAGCATTGCCATGTATCATAGGTTGCAAAACTTTAACATGCAAAGATAAAGGAGTTTCTCATGACAGTAGCACGATACAAATAGAGATGACAACAAACTAATATGGATGAAGGCCTTAGGCCCGTACCAACCTGAGGAAAAAAGCTTATTCATGTAGTCCCATAAGAGATGATAAAGCACTCACTGGAATCACTCAATAGTATATATTTTTGTGCACTTCAAATGTATGGTTGAAATCACTCTTGTTTACCAGTGCTGAGATTATATCGAAAGATTATCAAGAACTTCCAGCAGAATTAAAGCACAGGCTGGGATACAGTTCATTGTATTGTCTTGTGTAGTTCCACTAAAATGTATGATTGGCACAACATGATCCCTGTTTGCACAAGTAGGAACAAGGTGAAACCTTCATTAGCTTAGCGAGAAAGGATAGAAAGACATTAGCATATTACTCTAACAGTAGCATCAAATTCATGATGGACAATACGCAAAACATTGCCTCACTGAACCAATGGCAATAAATTGACATGCAAAACAATAGCACTATTATGTCATGACACTAATAATATTCCCTCCCTGCTCCACCACATGATTCACCTCCATAGACAAACATACACACGTACATGATTCAGCATAGGGTGCTACTAAAGATTTGTTTAACTCCGACAGGAAAATTAGGCAGCAATAAATTAGTGGTACTTAAGTACTCCTAATTAATTAAGTGAGACATCAGAAGTGGAAGGGCTCCCTGGAGGATCGTCTCACATGTAAGGTAGTCGTTGCCGGAGCCCTTGAATGGCCTCGACTGAGGCCTCTGGCTTCAGCAAGATCGCCTTGGCACTGTTTATTCTTCTTCTTCTTCCTCTTCATGCTCTGTTTCTCATTCTCCTCACCAGTTGGTGAAACCAAGTACATGATTGGCCTTCTATTTCAGAATTGGTTTTGTCAGTGAGGGAGTACAAGTGTACTAGTAAAAAATAGCATTATTTTCTCATGGCAGTCGCAAAATAGAGATGAACACATGCATTAAATATCATTCTTACCTAAAGGAAGGTTATGGTGCCAATATGGATGATGAGGATTGGAACACAGATCTCCCTTTGTGCAGTTCCACCGAAATGAACCAACTGTTCCATTCTGACATTCCAGTTAAACAACACAAAAGTCACTTCTTTTAAGAAGAGTTTTGTGCAGTGCACCAAAAGGTCACAACAGCAACCAGGTGAAATGGATATCCCTGTTTACACAAAAAACTACAGAGGAAATAGTCAGAGTCTCAAACAATTACAGGCAAAAACATTTGGCTAAACTTGTCATGGCTTATAACAGTGGCATGGCTTCATTTTTACCAGGGGCATTAGATTAAGAACAACTAAATATTTGGTATAAGGGCATGGGACAGTGGGTGCACCAGCAGTCCAGCACCATGTACCTAAATAGGGGCATAAAGTGGTGATTCATAGTTTGTTGCCCCGAGAAACAAACATCCAAGTAACATATCTGGGTTGGTCCCATTTTTGTTCACTCTAGCCACCTACTCCTATGTGTGGATAGCAAATCTAGTCCTGGTCATACCACTGTGTTCAGCGTTACCCCTATATTTCCCTTTTCGACCAAGAGACCGGTTGGATGACCAGTCTGTACTACTTTCACTCCCTTTCCTTCCTGTTTGTACCAAGTCCGATGTACTACATACTAAATTCCCCCACCCCCACTTTATTTCTTGTTTGGACCAAGTACAAGATTCGACTCCATGAAGTAGCTTTACCTCTAACAATAGAAGAAGAAAAATAGGTGACGTTGGACCATCCAATCGAGAGGGGCTGAGAGGTAGAAAATGATGCACATGCATCAACGTAGTGAGCTGGGGAAGTAGAGCTAAGGCGGTTTCAAAGGAAGATATACCCGAAGGTCGTCGGGATGTGGATAGGTAGGCGGCGGGAGGCCGGATCCGCCCACACTAGGGCAACGACGAAGGGATCGGAGGACCTCCCGCGCCGGCGCTCGGCCAGAGATAATGGTGCGGTCGGCAGTGGGTCTCCTCCCTCGCTGTCGACGACGGCCTAAACGCTGCCCCTCCTCCCCTTCACCGGCGGAGGGCGATATGTCCGGATCTATAACCAACGGTGAGGATAGAAAGACAGTGTTTTTTGAAGGGAGAAAGACAGTGTTGCCACCCCTATCTTGTTTAGATCTGGAGAGGATGAGAGTGTGTGAATAGAGCAACCCTAGCAAGCAAGTAAGCGCAGAGGCTCCGACCTATGTATACGTAGTGGGGTAGTTTTCCTTTTTCACTCCATCAAAACAATCGTTTAAAATTGTGTACTACGTGCCAGGTCGCCGTTTTTTAGTTGTTGATTGTTTTTTGAGATAGCTACCCGCTTGTTCCAAGTGGTGTTACGGTGTGCCAGGTCGCACTTTGTATCGTTCAAGTCTGGTACAAGTCCCTCCATTAAATGAACAACCACCCCCTCGTAAAAATTGTGAACAAGCCCACGGCTAAAATTATCGGAAACGTGGGTTGCCCCAACATGCATTATTATTTATATTTTCTACTCCCTCCGTTCCTAAATATAAGTCTTTTTTATTAGCCACACCTAAGACAAGAATTTTTTTATTAGCAGTGAACCCCACATGTCATAGACACAAAAAGTGTGGCAAGATTCCCTTAGGCAAGCCAAAGTGTGTCTAACAATTTGAGCAACTCAAGTTAGGCAAGTGTGGGAAAAATAATGTGGCAACATAAGACAAACATAGTCACAATCCAAACAGCCCCGTAATTTTTTGTGACATGCATGAAAATTTGGTTAGTTAAATTTATAGTCAAAATTTGGCAAGGTGCATAAAATCAAGACATGCAAGTATCAAAAGGAAGTCACGGCATGCATGCATGCGTTGTACTCCCTCCGTTTCCAAATATAAGTCTTTTTAGAGATTGCAACAAGTGACAACATACGAAGCAAAATATGTCTACATACATCCATATGTAGTAGTCCATTTGAAATGTGTAAAAATACTTATATCGAGTGAAGTGCTTCGATGTGTCGCGTCAACTCGTACAAGACCGAGAAGTTTGATTACTACAACGCCCTCTCCCTCCCGGACTGAGCTCCGGTGCCTTAACTGCACCTGCCTTTGGCTGCATGACAGGTGGGCCAACCACCTGTTGGGCCCACCTGTCATAGACGCAAAGGCAGGAGTAGTAAGTCAATGAATCTGCGTCCCTCCCTCGCGCATGAGCATGGTGGCTGGCAGGACTAGTAGGAGCTTTTGCTACACGCTTCTTGACGGCGGCGAACCTGCGGATGGAGTTGACCATCATGTCGTCCATGCGAGAGGCGAAGCCGGCGTCGGCGAGGGCTATGATGTCGGCAGTCGCTGTCACAGCCTGATTTTTGGCCCTTTCTTTTTCATTTGTTTTTCTGAGATTTTTGCTTGAGATTTCTTTCTCCGTGGCTTTATGGTCTGGAAACTGAAGAAGATGACCTCTTCTTTGCTTCCAGAGTGGCTTGTCAACCTCAAATCCTTCCCTAGACCTTCCCATTTTCATCCTAGCCCAAATCCCAATATTCTTTTTATTGGGGATATTCCTTTTCTATTAAAGGAGTAACCCTAATTGCCTTAGGTTGTGAAGCAACCTATATTTCCATCACCCCTAAAATTCCCAAATAATTCTCATAAATTTTTTAGGTCATATCTTCCTCAAATATGGCAAATTATTTAATTTGCCATGTTTATCATCATGCTCAAATAATTCATTTCCTATTCTTCCCTAAATGGCACATTGTGAAGCAAGTGCTATTTTCCTTTGCCCAATTGAGCTCAAACTTCTTGGACACCTTTTCATGTCCAAATAATTGGCCTGTGCCAGAATTCAACTTTATTTTCTTAGCCAAGCTTCCTCAGTGATTTTTCAAAGTTCCTGTCTGAGGGAAGCCTTTGTGAGGGAAGTGCTAGCTAGGGTTATCCAAATAAGTTGAAATTTTGCACACTCCTTCATGTGCTAATATAATTTCCCTCCTCCAATTTTCAGCCCTATCCTATGATCTATGTGAGCACAGGACCAAATCTTTGTTTCTGGCAATTTTTTCAGGTTGTGAAGCAAGTATACTTTAAATTGCTTGATTAATTCTGATAAATTACCAGATCATGCTCCTACCCATATAACGTCTCTCCACCAAATTTGGGATCATTTTCTTAAGTCATTTAATCACCAAAATTATTTCTAGTTTCTGTCCAGAGGAGATGTTTGTGAAGCAAGTAGTATTTTGGCATGTCCATTTGGTATGAAACTTCTACAACATCTTCATATGGCCACATAACCCTGCCTTGCCAAATTTCATCTCAACTTGACACTCTATGTGAGTGCACCTTCCTGATCTTGATTCTGGACCGATTTGTGCAGTTGTTAAGCAACTGTATTAATACTTGATCCAAATCCCTCCATAATTACCAGGATCATAGTCCCTCCATAGTTAAACAACTCAGACAACTCCATTTGACCCAATGAGCTCCCTGTTGATCACTAGTGCTCATCCAAAACTGATACAACAAAATTTCAGCGATGCCACACTCCTCTCGTTGTCTCCTTCTCCTGATCCATCGACTCCCTCAGCTTATATGATGAAGGGACTCATCACTAGACAACGTTTCCCTGCCTCTTGCGTCCCCTCCTTTCCGGTCACAGTGATGACCGCGTCGTTTGCACGCGCGCTGGCAGCATTGGACGCGCTCTGGGCATCGGGACGCGCCGGCCAGCTCTGCATCGACGGAGCTCGCGTCTCCGCTGGTGCCGACCTGACTCCCCCTCCCTCTCACGTCGCCCTCGACCTGTTTCCCCCACTCCAAACCTCCTCGCCGGAGCTAGACGCCGCGCGTCCACGGGCGCACAGTGCCGACAAGGCATTTAAGGCATTCGGCTTCTTCTCCCCTTGTCCACGAGCTCGGCCTCATCTCCGTGAGCCCTGCCGTTCATCCGTGCCTCCTCTCCTCGCCTGCCCGAGCCCTCCCCATGCCTCTGCTCACGCCAGCGCGACGGCACACGCGTCACCGCGACCGTGCTCATCCAACCGCCTTGCCACGGCTATATAAGTCAGCCCCGACCCCTCCCGAGCACACCTCGCACCTCACATCTCTCCCAGAGCCCTGCCTAGCCACTGTCTCGAGCTCAAGGAGCTCCCAATCCCTCCAATGGCCGCTTCGGCCACCACTCCCTCCGCCCTAAATTCCGGCGAACCGGGCATCCCCTCCCCCTATTTCTTCCCCAGAGTCCCCCACGACCGTCATAGACCTCGCCCCGTAGCTCTCCCCTCCTCTGGCGCACGGGAGCGCCGTGCCCACATCCGTCCGACCCGCCGTCCGCCGGAGTTCATGCTGTCGCCGCCTTGGTCCACCTAGGTGGAATTAAGTGGTACGGGTGGATGCGTCTCTTTACCCTGAGTCCATCCATATGTGGAGCGTCCCCGGAGACCCTCTGTGGCGCCGGCAATCGCCGCCCGACGCCGGCGGCCTCTTTGCTCCACGGGCGCGAGCGAGGAGAAGGGAAAGACGACGACCCTGGCTGTCAGCTGGCTGCAGGCCCCGCACGTCAGTGAGCCAGCCGCCGGCCCCGCGTTGACCCGGGCTGCCCACCTGGATAAGTGGCGGGCCCCGCCCCGTGGGACCCGCATGTCAGCGAGATAAGCCCGGCCCCGCCACTGCCACGTCAGTTAAGTGGAAGCGCAGTTTCCGGAAGATGTTTTCGAATCCGGAAAGCGTATTATGTGTTAACTGCGGCCGGAAGTGCACTTTCATTTATAGGAAGCGTATTCACTCGAATAAGCTTTCAGTTTTTCTGTCCAGGCCCTGTTTGAAAATATTTTTCTTGCAGATAGGTCCCTTGCAGAAAACTCCTCCTAACTTGTTATTCGTAACTCCGATCGAGGTGAATCCAACGCCCACGTCTTCGTCTCGTCGAGCCCGTTCTGTTCCCACCATTTTCACTATGTTTCAACATTCTTAAAATGACCATTTTGCCCTTGCCCCAATCAGCCCCCTCCGAGAGAGTACCCTTTCCGGCGATTCCTTCCGCGGTCATTCCGCATTTCTTCCCGGAGCCTTCTCCGTCCCCAGGCAAGCCACAACCACCATTCGCATGATAGCCATGCAGAAGCATTGGTTTTCAACTTGAATCTTTAATAACTGTCTGTTTGTTTTGCTACTCTTGTCGGTATTTTGGTTATGCTTATGGATCGGTGTTTACCGTCATGCTATGTTTTCTTGCGCTCTGTTATTATGCTCTTCATGCTAGTATTACTTTCTTATGGACCATGTTTGGTAGTAGTACATGTTGGTGATGGTCTTTGGTGCATGACTATCGTCTCTTCCGAGTACCGTCGTTATGCATGTTTCTTTACATCCAGTTGATTAAATACTTGCATGGTAGTTTTATCATTATTGCATGGTATTTATTGTTGATTCTAGTGTCATGTCATGCTATGAGTAGTGTGCTAGTTGTGATATTCATGATCGTCAGAATGCCATGCTCATATGGATAAATGGTTAAATGTTGTTGCTATGCCCGTGGATTATGATGCACCTCCATGCTTACGTTTTATATCATGTGCATGCATTGTAGTTGTATCATGTTATTTTGTCATGGCTCAGCATATTGCATTCAAGTTTAACCGGATTAAATTGAACTTGAACAACTTTTGGCTGAGTCATGGTGCCACCATATCGAGCTGACCAGTGCAACCACGTTTGCCTTATGGGAAGGCCCTAACTGGGTCTATTGTCATGCCTCTCACCGGTGCCTCCCGCGAGGGAAGGTTATGCGCGGGCGCTACCTTGGCTGGGTAGGACGGCATAAGCCTTGTGTGCCCATGTTTGGTTTTGAGCTCATGTCCCCGTTTGGGACCGTTTTTCCACGACGGTGGCTGTTGGTGCCTTTGGTAGGCACGGGGCCACCCAGGACTTAGCCCAAAGGGGAGTTGGTCGGAGTGGCCGGGAGAGTGTCATGGCAGTAGATCGGTTTTGTCGGAACACCGTGTCCGCACGTATGGGAGTGCGAGACCATGGGTTCCGTGGTGTTGGTACAGTGTGCTAACCTCTTCAGAGTGTGTGTTTAATCTATCGATAGACGCGCCCGCGGATATGGGCCCAGTTCGTGTTGGTCACACTATGGGTCAACAGTAATAATAATAATTTGATTAATAACAACCCCGGTTCGATGATGAAAGAAGTTGGTTGACATTTATGTGATCATGAGAGGATCACTGTGGTATCGTGAATACCAACTTGTTGGATATTTGGGGATGTTATGCAAGAGTCAAGGGTAAAGGTCAAGCTCCTTGTGGTCATAAATGATTACTACGGTATTGTTAATACCAAGCTTGATTGGATCCTGAGATGATTGTGTGATATCCGTGATGGTAAGTGATACAGGTGATGGTTACGAGGTAACCCGAACAGAGTAGGTTGGTGCATGATAGTTTCATCATGTTGCATGCTAGTATCATCATGTTCATATGTTTATGCCATGCTCGTATTGTTCTATCTGTATCATCTTGTTCATGCTATGATTGATCTGATGGTATCATGTTAATCCTTGTTAACCTGTAATTGCCATGCTATTGTTTGTCTTGATTGCTTTGGTTGCTGTGAGCTTGCAACTGCATTCAATGTACTGACCTAGCGTGTCATGCCAGTTTGCAGGTCATGCCGGATATGATTGCTTGTTTGCCGTGGATCCCTTGTTTGTGTGCTAGGATAAGCGTTCCAGCCAGAGTCCCTGCGGAGTGGAGTTCATCACCGTCGTCGTTGTTCCGCTGCGAGTAGTCATTCCGCTGTGTCGTGTTGCTCTGCTGCTTGCATAGAGCAACTGTGGCACGCGTAGCGTCGCCGTGCCGATGTAATCCCCTTGTAGCCCAATAGATTGCAATAAAGAGCTGATTTGTTCTATGCTAAGCAGTGTTGTATTCCAGAAGACTTCTCCTCGATCTATGGGCTGGAATACGGGGCGTTTCGGTTTCTCTGAGCCGGGGTGACACAGTCGCCAGCACCATCTGGAAATGCTGCGCAGTGTGGGGCTGCAGGCCGGTGCCTTGGATGATTTGGCACAGCCGACTGCCGCTCGCGACCATCGCCTCCATAGGTGCTTCTGGCTTCTGGTCACTTGGTCTTGGATGGGAGTGAGCAGTGTTGCGTAGAGACTAAGGAGTAGATGGATTGGAGTGGTGGGGCGCCTTTATATGAGAATCCAAACTCTGTTGCATTCACATCGTGCTGGCTCTATTCTGCTTCTCCAATTAATTCCCTCTGCATGTAGAGTAATTTGAGGATGCATCATTGACCGTTCAACGTCTCAGGAACCGCTACTCTCTCCCTCCTTGGCATTCAAGCACCTATGGAGGCGACTGCCGCTCGCGTCTATCGCGTGTCAGGAGACGTTCCCGTCGACGACGAGGTGCCTATGGTGACTTCGTAAATTTCAAGATGATAGTACTAGTATACTCAATATTGTGCACCGCGATCAAGGCCGGGAGGAAAAAGAGAGAACTACGTATTTATTTATGGTGTAGATTCACTCATTTTGCTCCATATGTACTCCGTCTCGGTGTAGTCTAGTCACTTGTTGAAATCTCTAGAAAGGCAAATACTCCTTTCTGGTTTACAGGGCTATACTAGCAAGTACTCCCTCCATCCAAAAATACTTGTCATCAAAATGGATAAAAAAGATATATCTAGAACTAATATACATCTAGATACATCCCCTTTTATTCATTTTGATGACAAGTATTTCCGACGGAGGGAGTACTACAATAGTGGGCTCACATAACAATTTTGTCTCATGCAAGAGCCTGGCTATATGCATGCTCCAAGGTTCGCAACTGCCACGTTCGGGTTGCACTTGCCTCTTCGCCTCTTCGAGAAGATGAACAATGATGTTACTACTGCTGCTTCTACAGTATCGAATCCACTGCTGCATGTCCGTCCATCGCGAGCGGGAGGGATAGCTTGTTGTACTACTATAAGCAAAAGCCTATCCTCGTCTGTGAGCCACCGCGCGCATGGGCGAGGGAGAAGGCGCGTAGTAGTAAAATCAAGCTTCTCCTCGTTGTACGAGTTGACGCGATACATCATAGCACTGGCCCCACATGGTTGCCTCTAAACTTGGCTGAAAGACCCGCAGTGTACAATACTCCATTTGCTGCAACCTCTAACATTTACCCCACCACAAATTAAAATATATATTCCTATCTTGACCAGATGAGCGTGCAAACTAGAATCACCAGGATGATAGGTAGGTCCAGAAGATTATTTTAATAAAAAATATAGCATGGAGCCGACCCCAATGATTTTAAGCTTACAGGCACGGTACACGCTATCCTAGACTACTCTACACATGAAACTGCCACACGAGCGTTCGGGCCGCGCTTGGCTCTTCGCCTCTTTGGGAGTACTACTGCAGTGGAGGAGTACTACAGTATGCTTCTGGCCATCTGACACCGATAGAACTGATGCATGTCCACCGCGTACGGGAGGGAGAGCGTGTAGTGAACGAAAGCTTCTCCTAGTCCTGCCAGCCACCACGCTCATGGGCGAGGGAGGGACGCAGCTTCATTGACTTACTGCTCCTGCCTTTGCGTCCATGACAGGTGGGCCCAACTGGTCGGTGGCCCACCTGTCATGCAGCCAAAGGCAGGTGCAGTTAAGGCGAGAGGGCGTTGTAGTAATCAAACTTCTCGGTCTTGTACGAGTTGACGCGACACATCAAAGCACTGCACTTGATATATTTCAATAATTTGCACTTAGCGATGCATTATTACAACGCATGCATGCATGCCGTGACTCTCCTTTTGATACTTGCATGTGTTGATTTAATGCACCTTGAAGTAGTATGCATATGTGACGGTAAAGCTTTGTAATGCCCCGGCCCTAATAAAGCGAGAGATGGTTGTGCACGAGGAGGGCGAGATCATGCAGACGGAACAAGACCCGACGATGGAGCTCTCTATGGTCTCGATGGACCTCACCTTGCTCCACTGCCCCTTGTGCCTCCGCCCCTTGAAGCCTCCAGTGTATGAGGTTCGAATACACCTCGTCCGTTCGGCTGATCGAGCAAGGTGCAGGTTTCTTGATTGATGTGTTGTTTGATTGATTTGTGCAGTGCAAGGGAGGGCACCTGGCTTGCGCGGACTGCCGCGTCGAGCACCTCGGGAACCAGCGGCAGTGCCAGAAGTGCAAGTGCGGCGGTGGCTTCGACGTGCGGAACACGGCGGTGGACGCCATCCTCTCCTCGGTGAGGGTGGAGTGTCCGCACGAAGGCTGTGGGCTCTATGTCACTTACCACAAGCTCGCCGATCACCAGAGCGTGTGTCCGCTCGCGCCCTGCAAATGCCCCGTGCCCGTGTGCGGCTACGAAGGCCCGCCGCCGGTGCTCTCCCACCACATCAGCATTGTGCATCCCATGCCCATGCACAGGATCCAGTACGGCAAGGCGCTGCAGCTGCAAGTGCCACTGTCGGAGCCACGGCTCTTGCTATTCACGGAGGAGGACGGCCGCACGTTTTTCTTGGTCAGCGGCGTGCTCAACATCGACGCGCCTATCGCCATGTCGGTCGTCTGCATCAGAGCGGGGGCGTCCCCACTGCCGCACTACGTGGCCAAGCTGTGGGCGAACGGCCCGTCGGGGGAGCCCAAAGGCAGGACCGACGCCGTCAAGGTGGAAATGGAGGTGACAAGCAGCAGGGATCCCGGCGACGTCACCGTGCAGGAGCTGACCTTCTTCACAGTTCCGCCCAAGCTGCTGGCCGGGGCTAAGATGGTGTCCCTCCACATTCAGATTGACAAGCTCACGTCCTAAATGATTCTACAGTGCCTTCTGTTTATCTTAGTAATATGCTAATATAGGGGTTAGCTTGGTCTACTTTAGCTTAAGAGATGGTGGGTTTTGGTGGCGATGCAGCAATTACCTCGACATCAGATCAGCAGTGAAAGTAATTTCGAACAGTCGAATGGATATTTTGTGTCTGTTGGATATAAAGATCCTTTGGGTAAGAAGTAACAACTTATATGCTTTTTTCCGAAACGGAACAGCGATACTAGTATAATTTTTGTTGACATGCACTAATATTTTTGAAACGGACATCGGGCTGTAGCTAGAAGGGCGGTTGGGACGCGGCATCGGCCCATACCGCGGTGACCCCTGATTGGGATGCACCAACTGTGGATTTTCTCCCTCGCCGATGTCGACCGCGTCTACGCAGAACATTGTTCCCTTCCCCCAGCTGCGGGATCAGGCCGGATATGTGACCAGCGTTGTGGCCACCGTCATTCTATGCTTGTGAAGAGAGCAACCCAAGCAAGCAGGCTTGTAGCTTAGGCTCCTGCTAGTGTATATATAGTGGTTTTCTTTTTCTCTCCATATCAACCATTTTATATTGCGTACGTGTCATTGAAGAGTGAAATGATGGTTGCTTCTTCCGACTAACTTACTGTGTGATTTGACTGCTCCTTTAGTGGCCCCTACACGTACTTCCCCTACGTGTATGCAATAGTCACACGTACACATGGACGCAAAAACGCGCGCGACGCCCTAATGCATGCATGTCCGAGCACACGACGGAACACACACGGTCACGCTCAAGTGCTCAACCTACAAGTGCATGCACACACATACTCAGCCAGGGTGAGCTAGTGACCGTATAAACACCGGAAAATGTATATATTGAGTGCAATGAGCATATTATGAAGTCCACTGACCGTATTTTTACAAATATACAGTGACAGACAGTGTATTTATCTCGTTTGAAATTAAGCCATATTAACTGGAGAGAAGGCAGTATGGACTAGCATTACTTTGCTGTGTCCCGTCAACTTGCCGAACGAGGAGAAGCTTGCAGGACGGGAGAAGCTTGTGCGCGGTTGCACGCAGGACAAGGAGAAACTTTTGACTAATGCAAGCTCTCCTTCGCTCAGGCGGTGGACGTGCAACAGTTATTTCGGTGTCTGATTGCCAGAAGCATACACTGTACTAGTACTATTATTGTTGCACTTCCCGAAGAGGCGAACAACCAAGCGCAAAGTTTACTAGTACTAGCACTACTACTATAGTCTATAGAGGTATGTACTATACTAGTACTAGGAACCAAATGGAGGAGCGTCTGAACTCTTATTATATTTTTAAAATGTGATAAAGCAATCTTCAACACATTTGGTTCTCTTCGAGGGTTCTCACATGTAATAATGGAAGTTGATTGCATGGAACACTCGCCACAATTCTCGCTTAATTCTGGCTCATCTCCTGTTACAAATAGGAGCGCTCAGGAATATTTCCTCTTTTTTTTGTTATTCAGCATGTAAACAGGCCAGCAAACCTTGCGGCGCATCTTTGTGCGAACCGTGCTTGCTGCACTTTGAATGTGGCCAAGAGCTGGCTTGATGAAACACCTCGCTTCCTACTTCTTTTTTTGCGGGGTACCTCGCTTCCTAGTGACCAGTGTCTTGGCTGATCGTCCTAAGAATGCTTATATATGAATAAAGCTATCTCATTTACCCGCAAAAAAGATTAAGCCATATTAACCGGAAAGGAGGGAATATGGAGTAGCACTACTTGTTGGTGTGTCCTGTCAACTCGTAGAACGAGGAGAAGCTTGCAGGACAAGGTGAAGCTCGCTTACGCCTTTTGACTAATGCAACATACCCTCGCCCAGGCGGTGGACATGCATCAGTTCATTCGGTGTCAGATTGCCAGAGGCATACACTCTAGTACCGAACATGCGGAGTACCATCATTGTTCGACTTCACGAAGAGGCGAAGAGCCAAGCGCAAGGTTTAGTAGTACGAGTAGTACTACTACTAGAACTGCATGGTGGAGCCTCTGTACTCTTATTTTTTTAATCTCTGATAAAGTACACATTTATTCCGGAGAAGGGCGGAAAACGGTAGCCCAACATGTAATGATGATATCGATCAACCATGCTTGATAATATCTTGGGCTCCGTGCGACCCCGTCTGTGTGTTCTCGCTCCTCGTCTCTCTCAAGGAACGGTGGGTTGACCATGTTGCCGTCAATTGAGATTGGTTTGCTCACACTCCGGTCCAACATGTCAGTGATATGCCAAGAGGAGGTGCGTTGACCGACTGGCCATACGCGTACTTGGTTTTGCACCTTCATACTACTCCTCCCTCCATCGTAGTTTACAGGGCGCGCTTCATTATGATGCATTTCTCTCAATGCATTTCCACCACCAGAGAGACTTTAGACGCGTTTGGTTTAATGCTCAATTAATTAGGGCGTGGTAACCGCAATTTTCTCTCTATGTAGTACTACGGAGTGGAGTAAGTGCATGCATGTGTGTACCCGGGGTGGAAGCACTGCATGCATGTGTGTACGCATTATTTCCTCTAGCAATAGACGCCGTGCTATAACTACCAATGCTATTTTTCAGGCCGATCGCTAGTTGCCTTGGTCCCAGAGATTTTCTCTTTTTCTGAAGCGCGCTCTATAGACAGTGACGGATGGAGTAGTATGAGCGGATTCAAAGAAGAGCGTATTGATGGTTGCTTCTTCCGAGCAACTTACAGTGGGAAAGGTGGGGCTTATGATTTGACTGCTCATTACTCACTATTAATGCGGCGCAACGACCGGTCTGAGTCTCCCATGCGGCTGTGCACTACCCCCTCGGTTCTTAAACATACTCCGGAGTATTTGTCTTTCTAGAGATTTCAACGAGTGACTACTCAAATATTTGTCTTTTTAGAGATTCAAATGGACTACCGGAGTATTGGGACGTGCTGCCTCGGCGCCGTCGAACGGAGAAACGATGCACGTCCTCCCTTTCCGCCGGCGGACGGGATGCGGCCGGATCAGTGACCAACGGTGAGAGAGAGAGGCCACCGCAGCCTTGTGTGAGATACTCTAAAGAGAGACAAACCAGGCTGGGAGGCTCCATTGTATATAGTGGAGCGGACTACCTTTTTCTCCATAAAAATCGTTTTATATTCTGTGTATGTGCCATTGAGCGATATAACTTTATTTAAAAATAACGCGCCAACGCATCAAATCAAACTTTGTTTCGTGCACGCGTGGTACACGACTTCCGTAGGTAAACAACCGCTACATGCGTTCAAATTAGCACGTGGGCTGCCATTTCGTATAGAAATGAGCTCCATCGTGTACCCGCGCGGGTGTGGCTGGGCGCGAAGCATGAGTACATGCATGGTGCACCTATTCTCTTCTTGTATACGTACACCACCTACGTGGGGTTGTGTGAGAGAGATACAAACATAGAGAGATATAGTGTGTGGGTTCGTGAGAGTTTTTTTGGGGGGGGGGGGTGAATCAAAAAATGTAACATTTGCAATGTGTGTGAAATAGAGTCCTGGATATATCATATATATAGAGGGGGCGATCCACGAGAAGAGAGTGGAGGTATCATCGACTTAAGGTGTCCATAGAATCGAAGAGAGGGATGATGTGTGTGTGTGTGTGCGCGCGCGCGGTCGATAAAGAGTGCCATTGAATTTGTGTGTGCCCACGTCAAAGATATAGAGTGGCTGGCCTACTAGAATGAGAGAGGGGACATGTGCAGTTTGTCTCTGTGGCATGGATACCTACCTACATCGCTCGACTATCGGTGTGTGGTGGGGGGGGGAGGCCTAATTAACTATAGAGGTACAATGGCTGGTATATGTGTCGAGGAGGAGAGAGGCCTACCTCATGTATTAAGGGAGATCGATCTACCACATGTATTAAGGGAGATCGATCGACATCCATGCGTATGTGTAGGAGAGGAATAAGGTTGGGAGAGAGACAGAGCTAGAGTGTTGGAGGGGGTGGTAGTGGATTTGCTTCTAACAAATGGTGGGATAGGCTTGCTAGACAACCGGAGGGCACGCCTGCAATATCAATAAGAGAGGGGATAGCTGCCTGTCTGTGCATGTGCGTGTGAGAGACGGGTCAGGAGGCATGCACGAATGATGATGGGGGCGATATAGTTGTGGTAAGCAGACATAACTACATAGGTAGATCAATCGTCCTTTGTCAGAGAAAGGAGATACATAACTTGTGAGGTACATCGATCGATGGGGGGGATAGTTAAAGTCGACCTAGGTATACGTTGGGAGATCGATCGGTATACATGCATGTGTGTGTTAGAAGCAAATGAGGAACGGGGAGAAGGATAGAGAGAGAGGGATGCATCTAGGAGGTGGTGCGAGAGTCATACTATATCGAGGGGGAAGGAGTGTGCGAGTACGAGATCGATGAAAAGAGTGGTGGGAGTGAGGCATG
Organism: Triticum aestivum; assembly: GCF_018294505.1. NCBI lineage: Eukaryota > Viridiplantae > Streptophyta > Magnoliopsida > Poales > Poaceae > Triticum > Triticum aestivum. Next base: position 37,262,100 of record NC_057808.1, on the reverse strand, counting down.
GACGGTGATAAGAGAAGAGGGGAAGCTTGTGTTTGTGCTAGGCACACCTGGCTAGAGAGGCATATCGATCAATGTGTGCCGTAAAGAAGGACCTGGGGGGCCTACACACACCGTGGGTGAATGACCTAAAGTGAAAAGACGAATTTGCGCGATGGAGCTAGAGAATGCTGAGGGATGGTGAGAGGGATGCGGGCGTGTGCATCCACGAGAGAAAGTTAGCGCTAGCTAGCTACAAAGATAAGAGGATTGTGTGGGTGTAAAAGACGAATAGAGATCATACTTCATTATAAAAAGCGAATTCGGATATTTGAAGAATTTATCATAGTGTTTTAAACCGACGCATGTGTGAATATATATAATGGTGATACACATGGTGTGGTTATGAACATGTTATACTACATGTAATATATTTTATCTCTACTCTTATAAAAAAACAGAGTTGATGATGATGGTGTGCCTGCCATCCTGCAATATAGGTCATCCGAATTATATCTGACGGATAGGAAGGAAACTATGGCAATTTTGAAAAACATACCCACACCCCTCTCCATATTTGCAAATTAGGCCTCCCCTTGATCTTGATGTTCTGGGAACGCATGGGCATCTTGCTAGTACTACGTATAATATATAGAACATTGATCATAATTTGGGCTAATGTGTGCCTTTTGCAGCTCAGGTCTAAATACTTGTCATAATGTAGGGGGCGGGGCACTATACTATGTGTGATAAACACGGTGTACACATATGGAACATGGTTTAGATTATGAATATATAGTTCGTACATCAAATGTACTATTATTTGGAATCAACATCAAGTGTATTCAAAAAATAGAATTCAAGTTCATGTAGTACACATAGTTCATATCTATCTCTATAGTAATCTTGTGGTGTGTTATTAAGGTAAGACACGAATGATGGTTGAAGTTGGCAACAATCATGATTGTAGATTCTTATTGAAATAGAGAAACGAATTCAAATTCAGTTTGAATTGCAGCAGTAGTATAGACATTTGGAATGCACTAAAATGTTGGTATGAGTAGGTTAGATGCATTATACAGCAAGCGAAAAATTTAATTGGAGATAACATGGATTCATACTCCCTCCTTCCATCTATATAGGGCGTAATGCGTTTTTTAAGACCGCCTTTGACTATTGACAAGATTAATAGTACATGACATGCACAATGTGAAAATTATATCATTGCAAGAACCTTTCACAGACGAATTTAACGGTGTGCTTTGTGTAAGTTGCATGTCATATATTATTGCTCTAATATTTGGTCAAAGTTAGCATCGAAAAACGCATTAGGCCCTATATAGATGGAAGGAGGGAGTAGCTTTGAATAGCATTTTTATAGTAAAACGGGGCAAGACTCTCTCTTTGTGTGGTGTGAATAGTTTTATTTTTTTCGTTTTCTTTTTGGTTGAGGGAAGTGCGAATTGATTTGGTACGTACAAGTACAATATTACACGTTAGGCTTGTCCCTAAAATTCAACCCGCGCCTTGTTATATCCCAAAAATTCAGATATGGTGCTCCCAAAACTGGCGCCTTCACAACCCGCGCCTTGCTATCCCGAAATTACAACGCGCGCGAAAACTCCCTCCAGTTGCCAAATCCCGACACGCGAAATCCCCCTTCTAACCTTGAGCCGAAAGGGTTGCTAGTTCAAATTGGTGGGGGTACTTTTGTAACACACCCTACATTTTGGACAAGCGCGTCCCTAAGTCATGGTTCACCCCCTCCCATCCCCTCCTTTTTGCCATTCAAAATCCCAGGCCGCCATAACCTCTCCGCTCCAGCCGCGAAACCCCACCCTCCTCCATCCGCGACCTCACTGCTACCCAGCCGGAGCCTCTTCCCCGATGACGTCGTCCATCGCAATAGCTCGACGTCCCTCGTCCACCTCCCCGGATGAGGATTCGTCGTCCATCTCGTCGTCCTGCCGGTTCAGCTGCCCCATCCTCCACCTCCAAGGAGCTGCGCCGACGATCGCCTCGTCTATCACGGCTGCTCCATCCCCATAGCGCCGCCTTAACCTGCTCCACCAGAACCGCAGCATCCTCACTGACTCCTTGGACGAAGCCGAGGCCTACTCAGCGCCACCAAAGAGGTTGTACACTCATCGCATCGCACCTTCTCCTTAGCTCGAACTCCCAGCGCCGACGGTGCTCCATGCCACACCCCCATGGAGCGGCTACCTTGAAGCCGGCGCCGCGGGCAAAATCTCCATGGCGGCTCTCCCCCAGTGCGAGGCCCCTTCGGCGGCGGTGTCCATACCAGCCGGATCTGCTGCTGCTGCTCCGGCTCTCGCTCGCTTGCGCTGCTGCTCCGGCTCTCGCTCGCTTGCGCTGCTGCTATTGCTCCGGCACCCATCTGAAATCTTGTTGTGCCGTGTAGTTCCCACACTTTGTATCTTTCACTGCTGCTTTGTCTTGAACTGATATGATTTGAACCTTGTCTCTATTTTGATTTGGCAAGACAATGCAGTGACCATAGGACATAGATATATGTTTGTTTGACGCTTTTATTATGTACTAGTACTTGGCAATAGAAGACTTGGTAGTTTAATCCTGTCCACCTTACTAATGAACTGGTTCATCGAAATGAGTTTCATTTACTAGTACATGCTAAACCTGTTATGTGTCTGCTTGTTTCTTCTTTTAGAATGCTGACAGAATAATGGGGAAGAGTGCCTTTTTAAGCAATGGTAAAGGAAGTAATGCAGATAAGGTTCAGGATAGTGACACATCCTTGTTGGTCTCCAACAAAGCTGATAAAACAGTTAAGGAAGACTATCTCGAAGACAGTGAGACAACCCCAAAGTCATGTCTTGGTTTAGTGTTCGAGTTACTGGCCACTACCGCTTGCACAAGCTATTCAAACTCACTGTGTGAATCAGTTCGGTTTCTTGAGTCTCAACTACAAGCTGAAAGACATCGATCAGCTGTGCTGCGACAAGAAGCGGAAGGACCGCGGAAGTCCCTGGAGCATTCAGATGCATACTTTCTGGTGCAACAGCAAGCGTTGGAGGATTTTAGCGCCAAATAGGACAAAGCTAATAAGCTTGCTAAGCTTATTGCCAGCATGGTGGATACCACGTTTCTTGAGCTCTTCTGAAGTTGTTTCAGTTATGCTCTTGTTTTGCTGCCGCGTTTATTTGCACTGGTGGCCAATTTTGACGGCCAGTGTATGTAATATGCTGCTTTGTTCCCTATATTTGCACTGGTGGCGAACTTTGATGCCCAGTGGATGTAATATGTGTAATAGCGGTAATGGGCTAGCGTTAATTGCTTGCATATTTATTTCCTTATTGTCTTGTTTAGTTGTTTGCTTGTAGTCACTGCAGTTCTTTTTCTGTGTTTTTTCTAGTGGCCACAATAACCTATTTTTGGAAACTAGGCCAAAATAATCATGGCAACACACGGACTGTTGTAACCATGGGCCTCCTGCGGGCCGTATGATCCATGGGCCTTCTACGGGCCGTAGGATCCATTGGCCTTCTATACGGGCCGTAGGATCCATGGCCTTCTACGGGCCGTACGATCCATGGTCCTTTTACGGGCCGTGGGATCCATGGGCCTTCTACGGGGCGTATCATAATTTTGCCAATCATGGGTCATACTATTCATGGACAATAACGGGCCATTTATAGACCGTATTTGATAACTCTATGAAAACAGCCCAACGTTTTTTTTACATGAAAACGGCCCAACGTATTAACGGGCCACAAACGGGCCGACTATAACCACGGGCTGAATTTGGCCCATAAGCAGGAAATGACAGTAACGGGCCGTAAGTAACCGAATGCTGGAAATGAGCCCAAGAATAAATGGGCCATGAGAAGGCCGAAAGATAACATGGGCTGGAAACGGCCCAACGGAATAATGGGCCGTTAATGGGTATAAAGTGATACACCGTTCATTACGGGCCAGTTTTACCATGGGCCGTTAAGGGGCTGAGGGTTACTAAGGGCCTCATATGGGCTGAAAGACGTCATGGGCCATAATGGGCCAGAAGTTAGAACAGGCCGAAATTACATTGGACGGCCCCGATGACGCTACTGGGCCTAATTCGGATAGGCCGTAAACGGGCCCTAGGATAGCGGGCTGTAAATGGGCTATATGCGAATAGGCCGTTAACAAGCTTGCCATGGGCCGGCCCGCCACCTTTTGACCAAGTCAAACGGGCCGGCCTTTCACAGGAATGGGCCTCTGTTGGGTCGTGCCACGTGTCGACGTATCATAGGCGCTTTGGGTCCAATGAGTGGACGACATCTGTCCCAATGGTGAGCCGACACGTGTTTCCTCCAGCCAATGATGATTTTACACGTGGAAAATCCCCATTGGTCGGGGCTGTTACCGGGTTATCGGATCCAAAACCGGACCTGATAGCTTAACGGTGTTCCGTTACGGTGGATGCCACGGGTCGGTCACCATTGACGAAAGCACTTCTGTGACACGCGATTTATCGTCATGGAAGTGGACACTTCCGTGATGATAATTTTGGTATTGTCATGGAACACTTCTACGACAGCACAGGTATGACTATCTTGATTCTGTCATAAATTTGTCATGGATGTACATGCATGACAGAAAACATGACCTACTGTGACAAACATGTATCATCACGGAAGTGTATTTTTTATAGTGAATGTCTTGTCAGTTTCGAGCTGGTGTTCCCACCATCCTTCTTCAATATCATGACACACGTCCTAGTTCATCTAGTCGACGAGATTGGCATTCTGGGCCTTGTATTTCTACACAATATGTTCCCCTTTGAGAGGTTCATGGGAGTCTTAAAGAAATATGTTCGTAACCGTGCTAGGCCAGAAGGAAGCATCTCCACGGGCCATCAGACAGAGGAGGTCAGTGGGTTTTGTGTTGACTTCATTCCTGACCTTAAGCCGATTGGTCTCCCTCAGTCGCGGTATGAGGGGAGACTGGCTGGAAAAGGCACGCTAGGAGCGGACTCAATAATATGTAGGGACGGGCATTCTTGGGCTCAAGCACACTACACAGTTCTACATAATTCTACCTTGGTGACCCCGTATGTCAATGAACACAAGAATATTCTATGCACCAAACACCCAGAGCAGTGTGACAACTGGTGAACACATTGGGGCTTTCGGCAGTTGGTTGCAAACACATCTCATGGGTGACAACACTGTTGCAGATGAGATGTACTCGTTGGCCAGGGCACCATCTTCGACTGTATTGACTTACAAAGGGTACGAGATAAATGGGAATACATTTTACACGATCGCCCAAGATCAAATGAGCACCAACCAAAACAGTGGTGTCCGCTTTGATGCAGCAACCAAGAGGGAAAAGGACGCATATTATGGTTACATAGTGGACATATGGGAACTTGACTATGGACATGATTTTAAGGTCCCTTTGTTTCGATGCAAATGGGTCAATCTGTCAGGAGACGGGGTACAGGTAGACCCACAATATGGAATGGCAATAGTGGATCTAAACAATCTTGGGTACACAGACAAACCATTCGTCCTAGCCAATGATGTGGCACAAGTTTTCTATGTGAAGGACATGTCTACCAAACCGAGAAAAAGAAAAGATAAGGAAGCGAATACATCATACGATGAGCCAAAGCGCCACATAGTTCTTTCAGGGAAAACAGACATCGTGGGAGTGGAGGGCAAGATAGGCATGTCTGAAGATTATGAAAAGTTTCATGAAATTCCTCCCTTCAAAGTGAAGGATAACACAAGCACCCTGTTAAACGATGTAGATTATCCATGGTTATGGCACAATCAGCAAGGGACACACACGAAGAAAAAGTGAAGGAGGATATGATGATGGCTCTAATGATGGCTCTGATTACGCGAAGATAAAAATGAAATGCCTTTTGTAACAGATGAGTTTTGTCTGAAACCCTGATACTTCGGAAGAGATTGTCCATTTTGTACACGAAGTGCATCCAGCTTTTGTTGTATCCCTCTTAACTTTTTAGCACATGCTATGTGGGTGAAATGATGATACCATGCCAACTTTAAACCTTTTCAGAGTTCATTTGTAGTGCTTTTCAATTTCAGGGTCATTTAGCTAAAAAATCAGTAAATGCATGAAAAATACCAAATGAAGTCAGAAAGGGTTGAAAATTGATGATGTGGCTTTGAATGGTGCATGTTGAATGCACAAAAGGTCTGGACTTGAAATTAATTCAAAAAAAAGAAATCCCATTGTAACAGATGAGTTTTTGTCTGAAACCGTGATACTTCGAAAGAGATTGTCCATTTTGTACACGAAGTGCAACCAGTTTTTGTCGTAACCCTCTCAACTTTTTAGCACATGCTATGTGGGCGAAATGATGACACCGAGTCAACTTTCAAGATTATCAGAGTTCATTTGTAGTGCTTTTCAATTCTAGGCCATTTAGCTCAAAGAATGAACTAATAGCAAAAAGAATGAACTAAACAACTTTTATAAAACTCCAATAGCAAAAAGAATGAACTAAAAAGAATCAATTAAATATAATATTCTTCAATAGCAAAAAAATCAACTAGAAGGAATAAAAGTAATATTAACTAAAATTATCAAAGTATTTATTTGTTAAAAAGAATGATAATAAAATAATCAACTAAAAAGAATCAACTAAAAAGAATGAACCAAAAAGAATCAACTAAAACATTAACTAAAAAGAATAAAAAAGAATTTAAACTAAAAATAATCAAAATAATATTAACTAAAATTATCAAAGTATTTATTTGTTAAAAAGAATGAGCTAAAAATAATCAATTAAAATATTAACAAAAAAGAATGAACTAAAAAATCAACTAAAACATTAACATAAAAGAATCAACTAAAACATTAACTAAAAAGAATAAAATAAAAAGAATCAAAAAGAATTTAAACTAAAAAGAATCAAAATAATATTAACTAAAATTATCAAAGTATTTATTTGTTAATAAGAATGAACTAAAATATTTGTAGTATTTTTGGTTTATGGAATGGAAAGTAAAAGATTGCAAAGGAAGTAAATAGGAAACTACGATTATAGATCTGAAACTTATATGATGGAAAATAGACCCGGGGGCCATAGGTTTCACTAGAGGCTTCTCTCAAGATAGGAAATATTACGATGGGTGAACAAATTACTCCCGAGCAATTGATAGAAAAGTGCAAAGTTATGACGATATCTAAGGCAATGATCATGAATATAGGCATCACGTCCGTGTCAAGTAGACCGAAATGATTCTGCATCTACTACTATTACTCCACACATCGACCGACTCCTGCCTGCATCTAGAGTAGTAAGTTCATAAAGAACAGAGTAACGCATTAAGTAAGATGACATGATGTAGCGGGATAAACTCAAGCAATATGATGAAAATCCCATCTTGTTATACTCGATGGCAACAATACAATACGTGCCTTGCTGCCCCTACTGTCGCTGGGAAAGGACACCGCAAGATTGAGCCCAAAGCTAAGGACTTCTCCCATTGCAAGAAAAACCAATCTAGTTGGCCAAACCAAATCGATAGTTCGAAGAGACTTGCAAAGATATCAAATCATGCATATAAGAATTCAGAGGAGATTCAAATAATATTCATAGATAAGCTGATCATAAATCGATAGTTCATCGGATCTTGGCAAACACACCGCAAAAAAGTATTACATCAAATAGATCTCCAAGAACATCGAGGAGAACATGGTATTGAGAATCAAAGAGAGAGTATAAGCCATCTAGCTACTAGCTATGGACCCGTAGGTCTGTGGTAAACTACTCACGCTTCATTGGAGAGGCAATGGTGTTGATGTAGAAGCCCTCCGTGATCGAATCCCCCTCCGGTAGGATGCCGAAAAAGGCCCCTAGATGGGATCTCACGTGTACACAAGGTTGCGGTGGTGGAAAAGTGGTTTCGTGGCTCTCCTGGAAGGTTTGGGGGTATTTGACAATATATAGGCGGAAGAAATAGGTCGGTGGAGTCACGAGGGGCCTACAAGGGTGGGGGGCGTGCCCTAGCCCCTAGGCGCGCCCTTCATCCTTGTGGCTGCCTCGTGGCTTCCCTGACGTGTACTCCAAGTCCTCTGGATGTCCTCTGGTGCAAGAAAAATCATCGCGAAAGTTTCATTCCGTTTGGACTCCATTTGATATTCCTTTTCTGTGAAACTCTAAAACAAGGAAAAAATAGAAACTGGCACTGGGCTCTAGGTTAATAGGTTAGTCCCAAAAAATAATATAAAATAGCATATTAAACATCCAAAGCAGATAATATAATAGCATGGAACAATAAAAAATAATAGATACGTTGGAGACGTATCAGGCATCCCCAAGCTTAATTCCTGCTCGTCCTCGAGTAGGTAAATGATAAAAACTAAATTTTTGATGTGGAATGAATGTTCAGATCCGTATGATTCAAAACAAAAGTTTAATATTGGCATAAAAATAATAATACTTCAAGCATACTAACAAGATAATTATGTCTTCTCAAAATAACATGGCCAAAGAAAGCTTATCCCTACAAAATCATATAGTCTGGCTATGCTCCATCTTCATAACACAAAATATTCAAATCATGCACAACCCCGGTTTCAGCCAAGCAATTGTTTCATACTTTAGTATTCTCAAACTTTTTCAACTTTCACGCAATACATGAGCGTGAGCCATGGATATAGCACTATGGGTGGAATAGAAGGTGGTTGTGGAGAAGACAAAAATAAGGAGATAGTCTCACATCAACTAGGCGTATCAACGGGCTATGGAGATGCCCATCAATAGATATCAATGTGAGTGAGTAGGGATTGCTGTCGGTGTCAAAACCGGCGGATCTCGGGTAGGGGGTCCCGAACTGTGCGTCTAGAATCGATGGTAACAGGAGACGGGGGACATAATGTTTACCCAGGTTTGGGCCCTGTCTATGGAGGTAATACCCTACTTCCTGCTTGATTGATCTTGATGAATATGAGTGTTACAAGAGTTGATCTACCACGAGATCGTAATGGCTAAACCCTAGAAGTCTAGCCTATGAGTATATGGTAATGAATCTGTCCTATCCGGACTATGCTCTCCGGTTTATATAGACACCGGAGAGATCTAGGGTTACATGAGGTCGGTTACATAAGAGGGAATCTTCATAATCAATCACCTAGCTTGCCTTCCACGCCAAGTAGAGTCCAATCCGGACACGGGTATAGTCTTCGGTCTTCGTGTCTCACAGCCCATCGGTCCGACCCATGGATAACAGGCCGGACGCCCGAGGACCCCTTAGTCTAGGACCCCCTCAGTAGCCCCTGAACCTGGCTTCAATGACGAGGAGTCCGGCGCGCCGATTGTCTTCGGCATTGCAAGGCGGGTTCCCCTTCTTCCAAACTCCAATATAGTCTTTGGATGTGATGATTGTATCCGGACCTGTGTACATAATTGCAAAAAATACAATACTCCACGAGCGCAATCGGTCGACAACTGTTACGACATTGCATCACGCCCGCCCGGTTATTATTTCCAACCGTTGGCTATCCTATCGCTCCACGTCTCGGGAAGCGGTTTTATTGGCACGTCTTGTCAAAGCAGAGATCGTGTCCCCTTATTCACGGGGTTTTCAATAATGTTGGCATGGGTAACCCAACCGTCCCCTGGGTACAACTCTTTGAGGATAGGTAAGTTTCGAGACCCAGGAGGGGACGCTCGACATTCTGGGCCTTTATATAGGGACCCGGACTTGTCTTTCTCTTCTACACTTGCTTCTTCCTCAATCCCAGCCTCCTCGAGTTCTAGCCCTCGAGTTCCAATCACCAGCCGCCCCAATCATGTCCGGGACCAACCGTTCAGGCCGGTGGGTGGCCTCTTCCGTCACGGAGGAGGATATTGCGAAGCTCCGCGTAGCGAGGTACCTGACCCCAGAAATCCTTCACCGGCTTCCTACCGAGGGGCAGATTATTCCCACCCCCAAATATGGTGAGATAGTAGTATTTGTGTCTCACTTCCTTCATGGGCTAGGGTGCGCACTTAGCCCCTTTGTCCGGGGGCTCATGTTCTACTATGGGCTAGATTTTCACGATCTGGCCCGGACGCCATTCTTCTCATCTCGATATTCATCGTCACGTGTGAGGCCTTCCTCCGGACTCCTCCGCCTTTGGTTTGTGGCTCAAGACTTTTCACGTGAGACCGCAGGTGACAGAGGAGGAGCAGGCAGAGTGCGGCAGCGTTGCTATAAGCAAGCTTGCCAGCGCGGTTTGGTTTGAAGGATCTTTCGCCGAGTCTTCCGAACTATGGCAGTAGGGATGGTTTTATGTCAACGACCTGCGGGGCTCCAAGTGGATGGCTACTCCTGCTTTCCGACCCAGCCCTCCAATTCAACTCACTTCATGGATCAACAAGGGACTGAACTGGGGATCCATTAATGAAGTGCAGACTCTGCAAAGTCGCATCTGAAGCCTTACCGAGAGAGGCATCAAGCTTGTGAACATTGTTCAAGTAATGCTAATCCGCCAGATCCTGCCATGTCAGCGGCGGCCTATCTGTATGTGGGAGTTTAATCCAAAAGGGCGGCGGACTCTTCAGCACTTCTTCGGCACTACGCATGAAGGAATGTGGAAATTATATTTCGGGGAGCGAGAGCAATGGCCGGACACCACCGAAGACGTTGGCCTCGACTGCAATCATCCGGACACTTCGGTAAGTATTCAATACCTTTTATTCCAACATTTTTTGACAAGATAATGAGCACTCCGTCCCTACGCAGGACTGGATAAAGAAAGCGGTATTGATCTGGAGTTCGGCGCCCCTTCCTGAAGATCCCGTGTCCACCCTGCTGACGCGGATGTTAATTCCGACACCGTACCGGATGTGTGCAGAGGGGGGTGAGAGCAGAGAGCCCAAAGGAGATGCCTGCCACGGCAAGAAGCGGGCTGCCTCTGGAGGCCAGGAGGGGAAACTTTCCAAGAAAGGAAAAATGCCATCGTCGGTCGGCTTGAGCCAGGCAAGCGATGTCACTATAGAGCCTGATGATGAGGACGAACCTCCGGCCAGACCGTAAGTGAAGCGGGGTACTTTAACCATACCTCATTCTTTTCTTATTACTGAAGTAGTTCTTCGACATGTGCACGTCCTCGCAGGTTAACGCCTGGTGTTTCTCAATAGTCCTTCTCCTCGGGGGACCTTCTTCCAGAGATGATGGAGAGTGACACGCCTTCTCCGGCCTCCTCCCCCAATAGGGCGGATAATCTTGAAGTGTCGTCCCGGAGGGCCCCTCCCGACCGACAAGTAGCACAGGAAATGAGGAAGGAGTTACCCGAAGGTGGTGCCTCTGTCACTCTTGGTTCGGGGGTCAAGAATGGCGGCCCCAAACTGTCCGGCTCACAACCGGAGATGATTTTGGAGGCAGTTAAGCGCATTCCTTTAAATGAACATCGTGCTCCGGCAACGGTGTCCGAAGACCCAGGAGTGCCGAAGACGCTGACGGACATGCTGCAACAGGCATCCGTTTCAGAGGAGCACCGTGCCTTAATGGTTACAGTGGTCGAAAAGGTTCTCCCCGCGAAGAGTGGGTTGAATGAGGCCTTTATGAGCCTTCTAAGGGGTTTTGAGGTTTGTGATGTAATTTTGTCAATGGAATATTATTGACCGAATGCACCTATTGTATATGCAGTAGCCCCTGAGACTCGGATTGACTTCCAAAAGAAGCGATCGGATGATCGAAAAGACACGCTCAGGTACTGACCTTTGTTTAACTTGGGATGCAGACTGTCTCGCTTCCCGCGGCTACCCATGGTACGGAAGTGGCCGAACTGTAGCGAAAGCTGGATACTGCGGAGGATGACATTGCATTGATCAACAGGCGTCTTGACGACTCACAAGGTATGTTTTGTGGGCATTCCTTAAACCAGTGTGCTTTGTAATTTAAGCCTGACTCTGAGAAGAGTTTTATATGGAATATGCATGAATGAAGATGGTGCTGCCGCCGTGGAAGCCTTTCGGGCGGAGCTAGCCCGGGCCAAGGAACAGGCCCGGTGTAGTAATGTGGCCGCTGAAAAGGCATCGGCCGAGTTGAGGGCCGAACAAGCCGCGCGGCGCCAGGACAAGGAGGCCATGTCCACCATGGCACGCGAGTTAGAAAATGCAGCTGGCTGCTGTAAACTTCTTGAGAAGGAAAATGAAGCCAAAATGGCTGATCTTGACAAGGCCTTACGAGAGGCGAGAGAGGCGCGGTCTGAATCCGGAGCAGCCCGTGAGGAAATCCGGCAAGTTGGGGATACTGTGGCTGGCAAGCCCTTTTTGCTACAGGCTAAGTTCGGCGATCCGAACTATGCTCAGCTTAACCAAGTATGGAGTTCTCCGGACAATTTTTTAGACTTGCCGAAGAGTTCTTCCGATGCGGCGCAGTTTTATCAGGCGCAAGAGGGGTGTGCAACGGAGAAGCTTTTCTGGTCGCAATTCGGCGCGTCGAAGCGCCCTCTGTTGCTGAATGAACAGATGTCCCAGTGGGCCGAGCCGCATAGGAGATCCGACGCTGCCATGAAGAACGTCGTAGTCCATTTGTGGCTGATTGAACCTGTTCCGAGTAATTACTTCGGCCTGGTGCAGCGGCTTGCTGATGCGGTGCCGCGTATTGACGCTATGAAGCGGTCGGCGTGCATTGAAGGTGCACGGATGGCCTTCGCTCGAGTCAAGACGTTCTGGGGGAAGATGAAGGCCATCAATATTGCGACGAAGAGTCCACCCGAAGGCAAGGACCGTCCAGAACCGGAGCATTATTTTGGAGACGTCCTAGAGGCCGCCCGCTTGATAGAGGGTCAGTGCTCGAAAGACATAATATTCCAGTGATGTGTACAAGGGTTGTAACAGACAACTTTATAGTTAATCTATTTTTTTGCTTGAAAGCTTGTATTCTTCCCATGTGGCCATTTTTAATGTAATTTGAAAGTTTTCCAGTCATCGGCTTCAACCCCCATGTAGGAAATACGGCAGTGTTCGGAAAAGTATTGAATCACTCTTTATCCAACGTCTTGGTCCATAAAGGAGGTGATAATGCGGCGAGCCAGGCAATCGGACTATAGGGCGTTAACACTTTCACTTAGCCATTGGAGTTTTATGGTGGGGCTACGACATAGCCCCTCGTATGTATGCGGCGTATCGTAATATTGTGCCTTACATGTTTTGATTTGAAAAAGACCCTTCGTGTGACACGGAGAATCGCTAAAGTTTCGAATAAGTCGTCAAGTGGTTGACCAGCTCTCGCCGCATCATGACAGTCAGTTTTCGGGTTTCTCTACTGAGGTGCTCATCCAGTCAAAGTCAGGGCACAATCGCAGTAGTTCTCCCTTTACTACCCTATCCAATAGAGTGGAACATAGGGTGGCAAACACAGGAGCCGGGCAACCCAACTATTGACCAAAGACAATGATTCGGAGCTGATGCATATAAGGCCAAACTTGCGACGCTGAAGTACGCTATAGAGTTGTTCGGGCTTTTATTGGCGACTCATGTGTTCCCAAACCGAGCCCCTGTCCGGTTATGCCGAGGTGCATCTTGTAACACCGCCGTTGCGGCCGTACTCATTGTAGAAAGAGGATAGAAGATTAGTTCAGATGAAGTTTACTATGAGTGGTGCAATAAGCCAATGATAAATTCATATATAAAAAAGGAAAAATCCACAACCCCGCCATTTGACATGCTCAGGGTCAGGAACAGAGGAAAAAGGCATAGTACAGGCTCAAAATAAAGAGTGCGGTCTACGAAAACTAGTTTGGACCTCCTGTCGCACGTCTGTGCCGCCCGTCCTCTGGGAGGGGAGTCCTTATCTGAAGTAACCCCTTAGGTGAGTGTGCGGATCCGAACTCCGACAGAGTCCATTATATATGCAGTCCTGTAGGTCACCTATTTATAATAAAGAAAGTAAAGAAAAATGGATAAAAATGTTACGGGGATGCTTGCAGGATTGTCCGTATTGTGCTTCCGCCGATGCCCATGGTATCTTGAGCGTATAGTGATGTACGCATGGTGTAAATCCTGTCATCATAGTGGGTGGGCGGCGATAGCCGAACTGCTATTTCCGCTCCAGTAGTGGTCGAACGTCGGAGGGGAACTGCTTTTGGCTCCCGGTGTTCGGCTGGCGAACCTTGCCGTCGTCTTTATCGCTTGGTGGCCTTCTCCCCTTGTATTCGGCATTAAGCTTGCCTGCCTGCTTGAAGACCCAACAGTTTATGCTGGTGTGATTATCTGGCTTATCGGGGTGGCCGTGAATCTGACAAGGTCAGTCCAATATCCTGTCAAGGGCGGATGGTCCGTCCTGTTTGGCCTTAAATGGCTTCTTCCGTTGACCGGGTTGTGGATTGTGAAATCCGGCACTGACCGCTATGTTACGCAATCTTTCGTTATTGCTGCGACTGTTATGCTCGTTTAGTCATGGCTTGTCGTTGCCGTCTCGGATTTTGGAAGTGCCCGGGTCGCCAGCGTTGTTGCTTTTGCGAGCGAGCCAGTTGTCTTCTCCCGCACAAAAGCGAGTCATTAGAGCGGTAAGGGATGTCATGGATTTAGGTCCTTCCTGGCCGAGGTGACGTGCTAGCCATTCATCCCGGACGCTATGTTTGAAGGCCGCTAGGGCATCCGCGTCTGGGCAGCCGACAATTTGGTTCTTTTTGACTAAGAACCTGGTCCAGAGTTCCCTGGCTGGCTCGCCGCGCTGTTGGACAATCTGACTTAAGTCATCGGCCTCTCGCGGCCGGACATATGTTTCTTGGAAGTTGTCACGAAAGGCGTCTTCCAGATCTTCCCAGCTGCCAATAGAATTTTCTGGCAAACTGTTTAGCCAGTACCGTGCTGGCCCCTTAAGCTTGAGAGGCAGGTATTTAATGGCATGAAGGTCGTCTCCGCGAGCCAAGTGGATATGGAGGAGGAAGTCCTCAATCCATACTGCGGGATCTGTTGTTCCATCTATGATTCGATGTTGATGGGTTTAAACCCATCTCGGAATTCATGTTCCATTACCTCGTAGGTGAAGCAAAGAGGGTGTGCGGCTCCTCTATGTTGGGCCACACTGTGAATCACATCCGGCGGACTCCGCTTACAGTTTTTGGACCGAGTGTGCTCGGGTCTGTTGTGTCCGAATAGATAACCGTTATTATTGACCGGGCCATGTCTCCGCGATTTGTATGTCGATTTTGTGTGTCCGGCTCTACTCTCCGGGTCTTGTTGGATGTCGCGAGTGTTCCCCCGAGCCTCTTTATTCTTGCTTGGATGGCCGGATGGGTTGGCATGGTGATCTGCTGGGGCTGCTGCTTTGCCCGGACTGAACTATGGTCGGCCTACCGGTTTATTCGATGGTGGTGTGGGCTCCAAAGCCTTGCCATCGTATTGAGGGAGCCACCTACTGTTGTGGAGGCTTTTGTCTGGGATGCTAAGGCCGTATTCTTCGGCGGCCAGGACCTCGGTCCATCTATCGTTGAGCAAATCTTGGCTCACTTGAAGCTACAGCTGCTTCCTCCTTAGGATCCTTGCAGTGGCTATGAGCCGGCGTTTAAAGCGCTCCTGTTCTAGAGGTTCCTCAGGCACAATGAATTCCCTGTTGTCGAGGCTCTCTTCTTCCTCGGAGAGTGGAAGATAGTTACTATCCTCCGAGTCTCCGTATGTGGCAACCTCATCAGGGCTATCCTGCCCGCTTTCCTGGTCCTCCTGTTTGGATCCAGTCTGAACAGGGACTTCGTTGTCCGGAGTACTATCACCTCCGATGCTAATATTGTTTTCCCTTGAGTGACGTGACTGAGAGTGGCGCCGGGGGCACTGGTGTTCGGACTGTGTACCAGGAGACTTATCCTCAACTGGATCCTCTTTGTCATCGTCGAGATCGTCGTTGGGTGTGTCCACCATGCATATGTCATACCAGGAAGTGGTCGCCCCATGTCTAGTGGATAGAAAGCTCTGGTTTTGCCCCTCATCGTCGTCCAAACCGTCGATGTTTTCGAAGCAGGGGTCAGGCGTATTGGTTGGTTCGTCGACGGTGGCTATGCAGTGGGTGGCCGGTGGGAAGCAAAATTCTCCATCATCCGCCGTAAGGTCGAACCGAACATAGTTCGATGACGGGCCGTCTGCCAGGGATAGTTTTTTTAGTGAATTTAGTAGGTCGCCCATGGGAGAGTGTTGGAAGATATCTGCGGCGCTGAACTTGAAGATCGATAGCCAATCGAGTTCGGTATCCGCGGGCTCGCAGGGTTCAGAACTCGATATCGGAGACAAGTCCGGGGTTCCGTTGATACAAGTATCGTACGAAGTGGAATCCGCATGCGGCTCCACCGCCGCCGAGTTGGTAGCCCCCATGATGGGGTTGAGTTTCCCATCTTTGGACGACTTGATATTCTCCGGCTCTACACTACTAGGAAAAGGGCTATAGACAATATGCACACTAATGGCGCACCAGACATGTGGTGCGCCACTTCTATATAGCAGTGGCGCACCGTGTGCTGGTGCGCCATTAGTGTGATAGACACTAATGGCGCACCACAACTCTGGTGCGCCACTACTAAATTTTTTTTTCCTTTTTTTTCCAAAAAATACTAATGGCGCACCATGTGCTGGTGCGCCATTAGTGTGATAGACACTAATGGCACACCACAAACATGGTGCGCCACTACTAACAAAATTTGTTTTTTTCCAAGAATACTAATGGCGCACTGTGGCATAGTGGGCCATTACTAGTGTTAACTAGTAATGGCGCACCAGTCACCCCGTGCGCCACTACTATTTTTTGTGTGCAAAACTACTAATGGCGCACCACTGGGAGGTGCGCCATTGCTGACCTTCCCCCCTCTATCCCTTTCCCTCTCGCCCCCCGCGCAAGATCCCCCTCCATCTCGATCGCGCGCTAACCCCCCTCGCCAGATCCCCCTCACCGCCGACGACCACCCGCACCCTCCCCCGCTCCACCGCCGCCGCCGACCCCCCGCACCCTCCCCCGCTCCACCGCCACCGACAACACCCCGCTCCGCCGCCACCGCCGACCCCCCGCACCCTCCCCCGCTCCACCGCCGCCGACGACCCCCCGAACCCTCCACGGCCCCCTCCGTCCACTCCAGGAGCCGTGCCTCCTCCGTCTGCATCGAGTACGCCAACGGGTCGGCCGGGATCGCCACTGCATATAAATTTTTTGTATGTGAACTATTAAATGAATGATACATGTGAAAAAAATAAAAATTATATCCCGGAAGTTTACTTAAATGATAAGTACTTAAATGTAATAATTTATTTAGTTAATATTAATTCACAAATGAAGGCTAATAATTTATTTAGTTAATATTAATTCACAAATGAATGCAACTAAAAATCTAAAAAAAATTTACTAATGGCGCACTGCTAGGAGGTGCGCCATTGCTATCAAAAAAAGGGTTACTAATGGCGCACCGCCAGGAGGTGCGCCATTGCTATCGATTTTTTTTACTAACGGCGCGCCGCTAGGTGGTGCGCCATTGATAACCCTCCCCCCCACTAAAATCCCCAATCTCACATTTCTCTCTCAGCCCCCCACTGCCTCACCTCACCCGCGCCGCCCCCGTGCTCGCCGCCCCGGCCGTGCCCGCTGCCCCCGCCGCCGACCCCTGCCGGCCCCGCCGCACCCGACCACCACCGCCCCCAACGTCTCGGCGCCTCGCTGCCCGTCGCCCCACCGCCCCCGACGCCGACCCCCACCGCCCCCGACGCCGACTCCCACCGTCCCCCGACCCCCACCAGACCGCCGCCGCCCCCAAATCTCTCTGTCGCTCCCGGCGGCGGCTGCCTCGTCGGAGCTGCCCCTCGACGGCGGCCTCTGGTTAGTCTCTCTCCCTCCCTCCCTCTCTCCTCGCTCATCCCCATGCGGTGCGTATTTAGTTTTGATCCCCGATGCGGTGCGTGCAGGAAGTGTTCGAGAGCCACCGCGTCGTCTTCACCGTCGGCACCTCCACCGCGTCGTCTTCACTGTTGGCACCTCCATCGCCTCCGTCCTCACCTCCATCGCCATTGTCTTCACCGTACGCCCCTGTTCCCTCCCCTGCTCCTCCCCACACGCCTCCCCCCCCCCGCGCACCTCTGCAGGAATGTGTTGTTGAATATTAGTCTGCATTGTTGCTAGTCGTGCCTGATTTCGAGCTCTTTGTAGTTACCTGGGGCTTGCCCTTGTGGTCCAATCTACGCCAGACCCGTCAGCTATGAAGACCCAGTCTCGGAATAACCTTACCAAGATGAAAGGACAGAAGAATTGAGGAAAAGGTTATGCCGCTACCCAAAGAGCCAGAGAAGGAATTTTCCTGAAAATTTGAGAAGACCGGCCCCGTCAAGAATAAGGATGGAGTATATGAGTACTGATGGGACCATAACAATGTTTCTAAGGGTGGTAGCACCCCAGACCCCCTGTGATGATCGATGTATTTTGAGAAGACCCCAAACCTAACCTATTTCTTTCTAGCCTCTCCGAATCTCGAGGACGAGATTCATTTTAAGGGTGGTAGGTTTGTAACATCCCAAAATTCTAAATTTTGGAATGTTATAATAAATAGATAGTTATGATTGATTGTTTGATTGATTGTGTGAAGTTGAGTGAAATTCGAAACTTTTTGAAAGTTAAATGAGAGGGAATAAAAGGACTTTCCCAAACTTTCATTTTTGCTTTTATGATCTCCGTAAATTCAAATTCTTTTCACCACAAAACCCTAGAGAGAAGATGACATGACTTCTTCCATTTATTTAAATGACAAGGGGTGTTCAAAATATTCTAATTTCATTTGAAAATATTTCCAATTCTGAAACTTTATGCAACTCAATGATTTTCACGAGAGAAGATAAAATGACTTCTTCAAAATATACGAAATATGAGTTGGGAGTTTCAAAGAAACTCAAATTTAAAATCCATTTTGAAATTATTTCAATTTGGAGTTATTTGAGTTTTATTCAAATTATTTTTCTCCAAAATAAAAATTTATGGAAAATAGGGTAACATGATTCCCTACATCAGAAAATTGGAGATAAATAAATTTGAAGTCATTTTGGTATTTTTAAAATGATTTTTATTGGATTTTAGTAGAGCAGTAGCACTCTTTGATTTATTTGAATTTATGTGGATTTTATTTAATGCTAGAAAAATGCCCATGATGTAGGAAATCTTTTTCTGAAAATTTTGATATATTATATGCCTATATAATATTTTATTTAATTTTCGTTTTCTTTTCTTTTCCCCTCTGTTTAAAAAAAACTTCGCCGACTGGGCCGGCCCAGCACCCAGCCAGGCCGCGGCCCAGCTCGCCTGTCGTCCCCGACCGGGATTCCTCCCGAGTCCGCATCGCCGCCGCCGCTCGCCGTGGTCGCTCTGGCCTCCTCCTCCGTCCCCTTCCCCACGCCACCTCAGTGTCGCCCTGACCCCGCCTTTAAAAGGCCGAGGCCCCGGGCCCTCTCCTCCTCTCTCTCGCGCCGCATCTTGAGCTGCCGCCGCCGCCACACACCTCGCCGAGCCGCTTCACCCCGTGCCTCCGCCCGATGCCGCCGGCCACCGGAGCCGCCGCCCCGGCCGAGACCGAAGCCACCGCCGTCGTCCTCCCCGACTCCGGCGATCGCCGCGGTAACCGCCGCCTCCCGTCCGTTGGATCTGGATCCAACGATCCAGATCGCGTCGTTGTTTTTTTCTTCAAAACGTTTTTTGTGAGTGTTCACTAGTTCGATCTGTACAACGAGCATATTCATTAGATTAGGTTCTGAAACGAACGCTCGTTGTTTAGTATTTTTCTTTTTCTGTTATTTTCGGCCAGGGACCCATCTGTGAATAATTTATTTACAGATTAGCCCCTGATCTTCAAACGTCTACAACTTTTTACTCGTTTATCCAAATCCAACGAAACCAATACCCACTTCTTCGTTATGATCCCCTCTATCCAGTAATCCAACTCAAACATGTTTTTGAAAGTTTTAAAACTTGATTTCAAATAGATTTGTATTTGAACTTCTTTTGTTCATAACTTGAGTTTTATAACTCCGTTTTAGTTGATTCTTTTGCAAATTAAAGCTCGTGACCTAAACTTTCTGATAAGGCCAAATTCACTTAATTTTGGTACTGTTAGAAAATGTTTACAATTGCAAGAGTTATTTGCTTGATTTTGAAGTTTTCCAAATTGTTTTCTTCGATCTTTCCGATCTTTTGAGTGATTGCTTATGTGTGATTACCATTGCTTGCTTACGATAGATTGAAACGGAGTGTGACGAGTAGAACTATCAAGAGTTATGAGTGTGAATCATCTTCATCAACATTGCAGGCAAGTTCACACTTTGATCATATCCCTTTATACCCAGTTTTTATGCATTAGTTTCACCCTCAAACATTGCATGAGTAGGATTGATAACATGTGGGTATTGGGAAGTAGTTGATGAGGTAGAAATCTATTGCCCTGCATTCAAACCTTGGGAGTTACTATTACGTTATGCTTATACTGCTATGCTATGCTCGTAGACGTGGATTGGGTTTGAGAGTATTCATGACAGATGTGAGATTGTTAATTAATGGTTAACTTAAGGTGGCAACTTTAATACACATCTGGGTGGATTGGTTGGGGCACCCTGGAGTACCCAGTGGTTTGCCCGGGCACCTGGAGAACCCAGTGCTTGCCCAAGGGGATCCTAGAGGACCCGTGTGATCACCCTATGGAATGCCACCCAGGCTCAAAGGGATCATAAGATTATTCATGCTAGAAACTTCTGTGTGCAGCCACAAGCTATTATGGGCTCTTGCATAGTTGATTAAGTTGCATGACCTCTTCTAGTGGTAGGCTAGCAGATGTAGGGGATGTAGGTTGGTACTGTCTACCCGGGGTTAGAGTTAATGTTTCTGAAAGACTGTGTCTCGGTCATCCGTTTCTCAAACACCATGTAGTGCGAGAAATCCAACGGAGGAGATCGAGTCTTGTGGGGAAAAGTGTGCAAACCTCTGCAGAGTGTACAAACTAATCATGGTTAGCCGTGTCCCCAGTTATGGACATCTTGAGTATCTGGTTCTTGGATTATCATGTTGATCTCAACACTTTATTTAATTAACTTGATTGGGTTAATGATTATTACTTTGGGATTGAGTTGGAGGAACCTTCTCAATATTTTGTCAACCAACTTTGTAGTTAAATAAAATATATTCCTTTGTAGTAGGGAAAAATTGGCTTTTCGCAAAAACATTATAACCATAGAGCTTTTCCACCAGCCATATATGCATGTAGTGATAGCCTCTGTTCATCATTTCTCTATGGTGTGAATTTGCTAGCATATTCCATGTGCTGACCCGTTTTCGGGCTGCAACGTTTCATGTTGCAGGATATCTTACGACGAGTAGGTGATACGTTAGGGTTACAATTTCTACACTCAACTTTACCGTTGGTGTTGATGGGAATCCACAACCTTGTAACTTCCGCTATTTGGATTGAGGTAATAGTATTTATGTTACTTTATACATGTGATTTACCTCTGTTATAAATCCTCGAGTACTGTGTGTGTCAGCATACCGATCCAGGGATGACACTTAAGCACAGAGACTTGATCCATTCGGGTCGGGTCGCTACAGCCAGGCTGCCGCGCCGCGCCGGACCCCTCCCCGAGGACCCTGCGCCGCCCCGCCATGCTGCCACCCTCCTTCCCGCGGCCCCTGCGCCACCCCGCCATGCCTCGTCGCCGGAGAAGCCTGCGCCGGACCCCTCCCCTAGGCCCCTGCGCCACCCCGCCCCGCTGTCGTCCTTCTCCCCGCGGCCCCTGCACCGCCCCGCCCCACCAGCCGACCTCGCCAGAGCAAGAGGTAATTTTTTTCCCTTTTTTTCCTTTTTTGTTCTCTATTTTCCTGTTTTGTTTTAGGTTTTAATTAGGTGTACCATTGAGTTTCTAGGTTTAGGTTAGTGCTAGGTTTAGGTGTAGTTTTGAGTTTTTAGGTTTAGGTTAGGGCTAGGTTTAGGTGTAGGTTTTTCCTTTTTTGTTTTAGGTTAGTGCTAGGTTTAAGAAGAGGAAAAAGGGGAAGAAGAAGAAGAAGAAGAAGAGGAGGAGGAGGAGGAGGAGAAGAAAGAAGAAGGAGAAGAAGAGGAAGAAGAAGAAGAAGAAGAAGAAGAAGAAGAAGAAATGGAAAAAAGAGAAAGAAGAAGAAGAAGAAAAAGACACCCCGACACGACGCCCCGACCGACACCCCGACCCCGACCCCCCCACCCGACCCCCGAGCCCCGACACCCTGACACCACACCCCGACTCACACCCCGACCCCGACCCCGACACCCCGACACTACACCCCGGCATGACACCCCGACACCCTGACACCACACCCCGACCCCGACCATGGACACCCCGACACCTGACACCCCGACCACCGACACCCCGACCCCGACCCCGACCACCGACACCCCGACACCCTGAGACCCCGACAATCGACACCCCGACCCCTGACACCCTGACACCACACGCCGACACCCTGACAGCACACCCCGACCACGACCCCGACACCCCGACACCCTGACACCCCGATCAACCCCGGACATGATGATGATACAAAAACATCATATATATTTGTGTTAATCGGGTGTGTTTTTATTATGTTCATGATGATGATACTCTTAAATTATATGCATATTATTATGTTCATGTCAGGTATCCAAATTTTTTATGTTGTACTAATTTCGTTTACTTTTTGTCATTGCAGGTGTTGACAGGATGGTGGGCAAGGGTCCAGAGCGCCGCGAGCCTCCTACGAGCGCTACTGGGAGGGTGGTTCCATTATTCCAGCCCAGCCCCTCCGGAGAGCGCTGCTAGACAGTATGCAGACAACTGCGACGGGCGCTTCTTCTTCGGCTGGGAGAGGTCAGGGGAGGACGAAGAAGGCTGGTAGAGGTGGACGTGGCAGCGGGAGAGGTAGGAAGACTGCTACGCCTTCCTTGCCGCCACCCTCAGCTGATTCACCCGACCACAGGACTGCTCCGTCTGATGTGGACCCGTCTCGGACTCCGGTCCATGAGCCTCCGGTCGCTGATCCTTCGCCCCACCAGACTCGGGTCGCCGATCCTTCGCCCCACGTGAGTCTGGTCCCAGAGTCTTCGTCCCAGAAGACTCCGGTCATGGGGTCTTCGTCCTAGAAGACTCCGATCCCGCAGTCTTCTTACCACGAGACTCCGGAGGCTAGTGGCCCGGAGGATGGTAGCGAGGACACCTTTTCAGATGATAGCTACAGCGACGACGAGCTGGTTGAGAAGGGCAAGAAGGTCTACAAGCGTGGTTGTACAAAGCTCCCGCCCATGCCGACGACCCCCGACCAGAGGTGGTTGATTGCGCCTAAAGGGTTGAAGTAAGTGCATTTACTATTTTTAACCTTTTGCCTTCATGTTCCTTCAAATTAATATCTAATGCGTTGGCCTTGTCATACTGCAGGGGCTGGGTACACCCCCGTGGTGTCCGCAGGCCCAACCAGGTCCTTGGTGTGCTTTGCCGGCAGCACTTCCCTGGGTGGGTCACGTTGCCCGGTGAGGGTCAGGTTTCATAGCTAGCACTAACCTGGGAGCTGTACTCGGTTGCCCCGGCCCCGCCGAAGGAGAGGGTCGACGGTGTCTTGTGCGAGACGGTGACCGACATTGTGTTCCGTCGGTTTTGGGTAATTTCTCCTTTATAGAATTAAAAATCAACACTACCTAGTGATTGTACTAATCATTGTTGTCTTGTTTGATTGCATACCTTCTACAGGGTTTCAGAGGGAGAGCAGGAGGCCGCGTGTATGGTTGTCGAAACCGAGTGCAAGCGCCTACTTCAGAACTTACGGCACGAGGCTCGGGTGCAGGCCGTTCGAGACTACTACGCCTCGAAGGGTATTAGGAGGGGCAAGAAGAAGTGTCGCGGCAAGTTTCTGAGTAAGGAGAAGTACATGCAGGTAATTACCTATTCTTAAGGCCTTGAACTTAGTTTTCTTGATTTGATTCGTAGGCGTAGCGCTGAAATTTCTCTTGACTCACTTAGGTGCCCCCGAGATGGTGTATGTGGATAAGATGGACTGTTGGGAGGAGTTGGTGGATGCGTGGTGCTCTCCCCAATGGCTAGTCGAACACCAAAGGGCCAAGGATAAGCGCGATCAAGGGAGCTCCAACCTGTTTGAGTACGGGGATAACTGGGCATGTGGTTTGCTACATGATTCATGCAATTTCATTCTTCATGCTAGCATTTATCCCTTCCAAAATGACTTAATATGCTTAGTTAGTTAAAAAAAGGCATAACTACCTTGGATAGTTCATTTATGACATATTTAGCTCTAAAATGACATAATAACCTTTAGATAGCTCTATAAAATGACTTAATATGCTTTAGTTAGTTAAAAAATGGCATAACTACCTTCGATAGCTCAACAACAACCTATACTAATCTTAGCTAGTTCATTCATGACATAATTAGCTCTAAAATGACATAATAACCTTAGATAGCTCTATAGAATGCCTAAATATGTTATTGTTAGCTAAAAATGGCATAACTACCTTGGATAGCTCAATAATGACATAATTAGCATACTTTGGTCAAACATGGCATAATAATCTTGGTTACCTCGAAAATGACCTAAAATTAGCTTATTTTCCTTGAAAATGACATAATAACCTTTCTTAGCTCCAAAATGACCTATTTACATAGAAATATCATTCTTCATGCTAGCTTGAGCCCTTAACTAATATTTTATTCCTCTCTCTCACGCGCACCACCACAAGAAGCCTGTGCCAAGTCTGTTCGACCTTTATGGCATGGCCCATATGGCCCCGTACAAGAAGGCCAAGCCATTCATGGAGTCTGACCTAGATCATCCAAAGAGCTTCACCAACATCTCCTCCCACCACAAGCTTGTGAAGTACAGAGACGAGGGGAAGGCGAGGAAAGGGGAGGACTTTAACCCAAGCCAGGATCCTTTTGATACAGAGCTGGTGATGATATCTGGTGGCGGGAGGTCCCATGGCTCTCAAGCCATTGGTGATGGACTGATACGTTGTCCTACGACTCTCCCACAGATCAAGCAGCGCCTGAGTAGCTCTAATCCTGAGATAACGCCTCGTGCACGACCCGCGGAGCTCGCCATGGCGGTTAGTTATACGAACTCTCTCACCTTTCCTCCATTACATTGTGTGTGCGTCCGTCGATGATTACAATGCTAACGAGGAGTGCTGTGTTGCAGGCATTGGTTGATAAAGAGAGATTGAAGACCCATGTGCTTTTGGAGGAGGCAAAAAGGGAGGCGGCGGAGAGGGAGAGGGAGATGGAGGAGAGGACGGCTAAGCTGTTGGAGGAGGAGAGGAACCGAAATGAGGCGTCTAACCGGGCCCTATACGAGCTCATCATGGTACATTTCTCGTGCATATTAGCCCAATCATGCACGTAATGTTCGCATTACTAACTAATATGACTGACTCGTGAGAACCAAATGTGCAGACCATGTGCGAGAAAAATGGTTAGGCCCCTCCGCTGATGCCCCAGATTGCTCCGGCGACCACGGTGAGTTTGATTTGAATGGTCCTTAGTTACTACTATTCACACTTCAGTTTGCATCATGCTAACGAGACATTATTGGAAATGATCTTTGGTTCAGCATGGCTCCCGACAAGCATCGACCAATCCTTCCGCGTCTGCCAATGCTGAAACCCCGACCGGTCCTTCACCTCCGTCTGCCACTGGCGCAGCCTCGACCATTCCTACACCTCCGTGATAACGGTACTTTTCTTCTTATTTAGCCTGTTTAGTCCATTTTTGACATAATTTAGCCTATTTAGTCCAGAAATGACATAATAAGATGAAGAAAATCAAGGAAGAGAAAGGAAAGAAGGAATAGGAAGAAAAGAAGAAGAAGAAGATTTTCCTCCTCTTACTTGTTTTTATTCTTAAATGGCATCATAACCTTGCTAACCTCATAAATGTCATATACATAGCTTGTTGTCCTCTAAAATGACACAATAAGCTTAGTTAGGTCAAAAATGGCATAATTTGCTACGTTAGCTCAAAAATGGCATTTTTCTTCTTATTTAGCCTATTTAGTCCAGTTATCACATAATTTAGCCTATTTAGTCCACAAATGACATAATAAGATGAAGAAAATCAAGGAGGAGGAAGAAAAGAAGGAATAGGAAGAAAAGAAGAAGAAGAAGAAGAAGTAGAACTTCTTCTTCTAGTCTTCTCCTTCTTCTTCTTCTTCTTCTTCTTCTAGTTTTCTTCTTCTTCTTCTAACTTTCTTGTTTCCCATTTTGCAGATTTAATTCACTATATGGAAGCTTGCATGGATGGGGTGCTTGTTTCCCTGTTCTTCTTTTTGTTTGTATCAAAGAATAATGTGGAACTTGTTATACGGATGCATGGAACAATGTGTTGGATGAACATTGTGATATTAGTGTAAGATGTATGGATGGAACTGTGTTTCTTATGTATGTATGTTGTCATGGATGGAGCTATGTGTTGGATACATCATATGTCTGTTGTGCCTGTGAAAAAAAATAGGTATATCTGTGTGTGAATTCCTGTGAAATTAAATTGATATAAATAAAAACAGGGGATATATAGCCTCTTTGCCGTCTGCTAGCAGACAGCAAAGAGGACACGTGGAAGCTACCTATAGAAACTGGGAACACCGGCTGCCTATTTGGTCAGTTTGTTGTCTGCTGGTGGACGGCAAAGACCTTTGAATCTTTGCCGTCCGCTGGCAGACGGCATAGCTGGCCACGTGGCAGCTTCCCAGTGCTGGCCTAGCTGAGCTCTTTGCCGTCTGTCAGCGGACGACAAAGAGCGTCGTTAACCCCCTAATGGCCTCAGATGGCGGACGTCACAATCCTTTGCCGTCCGTTTCTAAGAAGCGGACGGCAAAGAAGGCCTTTGCTGGCACCTATTCAGACGGACAGTTTGTCGTCCGGGATATATGCCGTTGCCGTCCGCCATGGCAGACAGCAAAGAAGTTGATTCTAGTAGTGATATATATGTAGTGCGGCGAGAGTGTGGAGAGTGCAAACCCTAGCGAACAAGCGCTGAGGCTCCAACTTATATAGTACTTATATACTAGTACTCGTGTATACTACTAATATATAGTGGAGTGGTTTTCTTTTTCTCTCCATAAAAATCGTTTTAAATTGTGTAAGTATGAAACAAAACTCTTTATTTAAAGTACCAGTGAAGAAAACTACTTACGATGAACTAACGATCCACGCGTCCTGGTCGCACTTCCTGTCCTTCACGTGCAGTACACTACCCTCCGTTAAGTGAACAACCACACATGCGCCAAATTATCGGAAACGTGTGAGAGTGTGTACAAATAAAGAATTTTAATTTCAATTATCGGAAAGGTTTGAGAGTATGTACAGTTTGCCCTCTCTCAATAATTGTGGTTTATTGTGTTCGGCCTAAACTTGGTCAAACTTTACAAAGTTTGACTTCAGTCAATTCTAATATGCAGAGTAAATAAAAATGGAGGGCTACTACGTCCATCCGGGTTTTTAGTCCACACCATTTTTTTAATCAAAGTCTGACCACATATTTAGTAAATAGCTGGACAAATAAAATTACAGGGGAGCTGAAGACAAATTTGTGAGAAGGCTTAGAAATCAATACAAAACTTATGCTCTTAGTACCAACGTCGATCCTTCTTCGAGGAAACATTTGGTTCATAGCCAATTGTGTGATAAAATTGCACCAACGTGAAAGACGACTGCGTCTCCAACGCAACCAAGGTGAACTGATGAAGGATATCATCTTTGAGGGTAACAAGCAAAGAGCACTGATGGAAGGCAGCTTGTTTTTCATTGAAAATCAATCAGCTTCACCAGTCGATGCAACCATGAGGCGCAACCATGAGCATCGATAGGTCATCGTGGTGATGCATCATCCATCTTATGAAGTTCGACAAATCCTCACTGTGGTCTGTTTCTTCTCGGTAATCAAGCTCAAGGAAGGAAGAACCACATGGCAGAGGACAGTGAGGCGGAACAACAATGGCCATCCAATTTTGTGCAGTTTCACTAAAATTGAGGAAGACATGCCCAGGTATGGAGATACGCATTGCTGTTTGGAAAAATATAAAAAAGGGATATAGTGTTGTTACTTTGTTTTGGCAGTGGTAGGCCTGTTTGGGACTGCTCCGCTTCACCAAAATCAGTTTTGCTCCACTAAATTCACTTTGGAGCAGTTTCATCCAGAAGTTCTAGCACTACCAAAGAGAATGTTTGGCTTCCATCTAGCTCCAGCTTCAAGAATGGGAAATTTGGCGGAAAGGATCTATTTGATTGGTTAAGGAGGAATAAACGAAGGGGTATCCACTTACTGGTGGCAGTGGTGGGTAATTTCCAGCCAACTCCAGCTTCTAGAGTTTTCTGGAGCACCCCCTAAAGAGCTTCATAAAAAACTGGAAGTTGTACTCTAGATTCTAGTTTTTTGCGGAGCGGCATATTGTGGAGCTACCCCGTTTGGCTTGTGTTTTCTGGAGCGAAGCTAAATTTGAAGGAGCAGAGTAGTCCCAAACAGGCTCTAACGGTGACATCTCAATTGTCAATAAGAGTTAATGAAAAGTACACCAACAAACAGAAGCATCATGATTATCTTGATGGGAACTAAACCAGGATACCCGAGAAAAAAAGCATTTCTTCATTTAACGAGTGATAATATTAGATTAGCAGCAGCAATAGGAGCATATGGACAATGACCGCACAACCACCATGTACTTTTTGTCGAAACAACATGTATACCTCCACCGAGGCATAAACCAGGACAACTTTTCGAGTGGCATTTCCTCTATAACTAGCGGAGTGTCCCGCGCATTTGCGCGGCTAGATATTTACTCTGGTTTTTAACTGTTATGTGAACTACATTAGCTTTCATATATAATTGGAAAGAAAACACAATGTTGTATCAAATAATAGATCGTAAAATAAAAAATTAAGACTTGGGTAGAAACCCTTGCAATAAGTATGTAATGTTTTCTAAATAACTCTGTTGTGTGAGAACTAAAATTAATGGTATTGAAGTCCCCAATTGTCTTTGTAAATTAATTTTGCATTCATGATTATCTCCAACATCCTTTCACGATGTTGATTTCTTCCCTTGATGTACGTCTATCTATTCTAAATTAATTTCTTTCAAATTTTCGACTAACAGTATACATTGATGCCTTGTATATGTAAAATCTACATACATCACTCTCTTAATAGAATGCACTCTCATTCTACTTCATCCATGTATCTCTTCAATGTTTCTTTATGGATGGAATTTAAATACCAATGGTAGAGTACGTTACAGTGATTTTTCTTATATTTTATTCTCTGGCACTTTTTTACATGAAGAGAACTAATTATTGGTGATAGACACTCATATGATTTTGATATTCTCTTCAAATCATATCATCACTGACCCTTTTCCATTTGCCATATTGTATTAGTGCAGTGTCATCCATCTTGACGCTTCCACTATGCTGTAGGTCGCTACTTTCCTTATCCATCTAATACCACTTATTCATTGGCTTAGATTCATGAAATTTCTTAGGCCTTCTTTGGCATTCATTGTTATCATAGGCTTTTCTTACAGTGTAGCGTTGTTTTTCTTGTGTCTATAATTTCAGAACATCTGAACTAAAGAAGACGTGTTTCCTCCAATTTTCTACTATGACAATTGAAATGTTGTGTTATCTTTCTGATATTGGGCCAATCACACATATAAGCATATTGCCATCAACCGTTTATTTGTTTGCATAAATGATGCTTGCATGTTTTCTACTTGGTCCGTATTAATTCGTGCACTCTTCGTCTTTGGTTTTTATAAATCACAATTCTTCTTTTGCTTCCCACAATTATTGATGTGCCATTGTTTCTCTGTAGTACTTTTGAGTACCTCTTACACTGACGAACTCATGTGTGTTGTACATTGAGATAAGTTACATATTCTATATTTTGGCGCTCTAATAATGTGAAATAAGATTGCAATAACGTTCTCCAACAACTTTAATTATGAGCAAGTCATATTGTAGGTCACAGTTCTTGCATAAAAAAATTATTGTAGGACCCAATTTATCATAAATCTATACTTTATCAGCTTAGCACCATTTGTTTTATCCCCTAAAAATGATAGTCGTTTTTTTCCTTTTTTCTCTTGGTGGCATGATATGATGCTTATCTCCCACGTAGTAGACGGAAGTACTATCAATACCATCATTTGCATGTACGCATTGTGTATGTACTAATCGGACGTTGTCTCACCCTTATTTTGGGCTTGCATGTACGGCATTGTGTGTATTAAAAAAATTGTACGACATTGTGCATGTACTAATCGGACGTTTTTTCTGGGTATGTACTAATCTAATGTTGTCTCGGACTTATTTTTGGTTTGCATGCACGACACTGTGCATGTACTAATCGGACGATTGTCTCACCCTATTTATGTTTTGTAAATTGGATCCCTAGCATGCACGTGCATGTAAGATTTATTAATTTGATCCACACAAAAAAAGATTTACTAATTTGATGACATCCTAGATGACATCATGAGATATAGTATTAGGCGGACTCTTCTTTTTCTGACTGATGCTCGGACTCTTCTTTGTGTTCGCCGTCGTAATTTACAATGCCAGCATACTTTACTTTTTTTTCCCAGAGCCAACATAGGTTTTGTCTGATTGTTTCTCGGACAGACTATCTTTTTACAGAAAAGGCAAAAAGATTGGATGAAAGACGTGTCCACTGTTCTTAGGTGGTGTGCTAACTTTTTGTACGTGAGTACATCTACATGTAACGCTATATTTTCTAAATCTCAACCGTTATTATCTGTTTATCGATTTATGCGCTATGTATAGATTTCATAGAAATATTTTTTTATTTTTTCATTCATAAATTCATACATCAATACAACAGTAATTATTTATCGACAAAATCCATCACTTTTTTCGCTTTTTTATTTCAGAAGCTGATGCTCAACGAAAATTCATCACTTTTTTCGCTTTTTTGGAAGTGTTGCGTCACGCTTGATGTGCTCTCTCGGCCAAAAGATGTCAGGTGCACCCGTCCGGGTCTTTTTTTACTCTAGTAATTAGAATCCAAACCTGATTTGCTTACATACTCCCACGTGATGGCATTCTATTCCTATATGTTTCCTTTTCTCACACGTTATTCTTGATTTTTTTTATATGCAGACGTTCGTGACATAAAATCAATGATCTAGATAATTAAGCATATGTGGATTAATGTGATGGCTTGTTTGCCTTTTGTCTTAAGTGTATATATAATAGATAGATAGATAGTAAAAAAAAGCTGATGTTGGACCAGCCGACGAACCCTAGCTACTATACATGGGGAGCTGGGGAGTAGTGGCATAGAGGAAAACCCGCATGCAGCGACCTGGGGAGCTGGACCGGTAGAATGAAGCATGAAATCCAAAAGAAGTTATACCTCAGGTGGGCGAGATGTCGCTTAGGCGGGCAGGCGGGATCTGCCCACACAACGGCAGCGAACAAGGGCGCAGAGGACCTTCGTCCGCGCTAGCGCCGACTCCGAGAGGACGGTGCGCATTGGCTTCCTCCATCGCCAATGGCGACAACGTCAACGCTGCACCTCCTCACCCCCCGCAGCGGAAGGGATTCGGCGGGATCTGTGACCACCGGTGAGGAGAGAGATAGAGTGGACACTGTCATCTTGTTTGGATATGGAGAGGGTGAGAGAGCGAGACGCGAGAAACCCTATCAAACAAGAGGCTATATATACAATGGAGTAAAAAAATCTCTCCATAGCAGTGGTTTTAAATAGAATACGCGCGTTCCCAGAAAAAAAAACGAAAATTGGCGGACAATTTTTTTAACGTACCAAGAAAGAAAACTCGATCAAAAACACGTCCCCGCTTCCAGGTCGTGAGAGTCGTCGCGCACACACACATAGGCATAGGCATGCATATCTGTGTTTACGTAAAATTCCATCTCCATCTCCATCTCCATCTCCAATCATATTTGTCCAACTGGCACATTATTTACGTTGTTAATTATATACGCAACAATATTAACGTACATCATCTCTTGTTTGCGGGCGTCCGAACCGCTGCCACGCCCGCCCCTGACCAA
The DNA here is from genome assembly GCF_018294505.1 of Triticum aestivum. Taxonomy (NCBI): domain Eukaryota; kingdom Viridiplantae; phylum Streptophyta; class Magnoliopsida; order Poales; family Poaceae; genus Triticum; species Triticum aestivum. The sequence goes on along the minus strand of NC_057808.1, from coordinate 37,230,085 downwards.
CCTGAACCCTCTTCATCACCTGCACGTGCTTCCCGCCCGAAACGGTCAGTGCCGCATTCATGCCCGGCCAGAGCGGATGCGACCTCTCACTGGCGCCGGCATTGAAGCGGCGCGCCGGCCGAGAGAGCGTCGCCCAAGACACTTCCCGGTGCACGCGACTGCTCCACGTTCAAAGGTCACAATAGTCGGCCACAACATGCATGTAAAAAGTTCTTGGGAGTCCGTGCTACAGCTAGATGTCCTCCCCCTCCTCGTCAATCTCTTCCAGTAGTGCTAGTACTCCGTGGCGTGATCCATCGACAAGCAGGCGAGAAAGTTATCGTATACTCGGTTTGCGGTGAGTGGCATGCCGAGCGACCGTGTGGGGTGGATCCGTGGAGGAGGGTGAGACACAAACGCGATAGACGTGATTTAAATGTTGGTTTTGCTCGATGGCGCGATCCAACGAAACGAAACGTTGGTTTCTCTCTGTTTCAGTTTTTTCTCCAGAAAAACGGAAAATTTCCACTCCATATTCATTCCTACTCCAAGGTTGCCCCATTACAACATTCCATCAAATACAAAGGAAAACTAACACGCATGCTGATGCATCTCAATGATTCACGGATCATAGCCAATATTTACTTCACAACTAAAGACAAAAGTTGTGAGAGTGTGTACAAAAAAACTAATGATGGGGTCCCTATGATGTAAACCCTGAACCCTAAACATGATTTATTTTCCTGGCTAGGTAGAACCTGTCGAAGGAAAGACGGTTGGCACCCTCGGATCATACGATGCTTTTGTGCAGTTCCACTAAAATCGAGCTGAGGATCCCTGTTGGCAAAGATATTGAAGAAGTGTGATTAGAATAATAGTACTGGCACTAGTTCATGAGACATAAACTCATCACAAATAGAAGCCGATAGAAGTCTAGGGAAAAGCCTAGCATTAGCACGGGTAAAATGCTTATCGGTAGCGCGGGTGGCCGCGGTACTGATACAGCGCTACAGCTAACGCTTATTAGTAGCGCGGTCTGACCCGCGCTACTGCTACCTAGGGATAGCAGCAGCGTTTGTCAGCAACAAGCGCTACTGCTAATAGCTGTAGCGCCCTTGAAAAAAGAGCGCTACTGCTAAGAACTCGTTGCTGCTAAAGCCATACCCCGCGCTACTGTTATTAGTTTTTGAATTTTTTTCTGCTCCATATTTTGTGCTACTGAATTTTGTTTAGGGCTTTATACAATAATCTCTAGCATATCATACACATACAAATGTAATCATATCATATACATAGTGATACAAGGTGGTCATCATCATAATCATCATCCAACACAAAGTGGTCTCTCATCATCATCTCGAAAATAGCAATACAAGTCTCGTATACTTGCAACTACCACTACAAAAAATACACTTCCGTGATGATACGTGTTTGTCACAGTAGGTCACGTTTTCTGTCATGCATGTACATGCATGATAAATTTATGACAGAATCAAGATAGTCATACCTGTGCTGTCGTAGAAGTGTTTCATGACATTACCAAAATTATCATCACGGAAGTGTCCACTTCCATGACGATAAATCACGCTTCACACAAGTGCTTTCGTCAAGGGTGACCGACACGTGGCATCCACCGTAACGGAATGTCGTTAAGCTATTGGGTCCGGTTTTGGATCCGATAACCTGTTAACAGCCCCAACCAATGGGGATTTTCCACATGTAAAATCATCATTGGCAGGAGGAAACACGTGTCGGCTCACCGTTGGGACAGATGTCATCCATTCATTGGACCCAAAGCGCCTATGATACGTCGACACGTGGCACGGCCCAACAGAGGCCCATTCCTGTGAAAAGGCCAGCCCGTTTGACTTGGTCAAAAGGTGGCGGGCCGGCCCACGGCAAGCCTATTAACGGCATGTTCGCATATAGCCCATTTACAGCCCGCTAACCCAGGGCCCGTTTACAGCTTATCCGAATTAGGCCCAGTAGCGTCATCTGGGCTGTCCGATATAATTCCAGCCCGTTTTAACTTCCGGCCCATGTATGGCCCATGACGTCTTTCGGCCCATATGAGGCCCTTAGTAACCCTTGGCCCCTTAACGGCCCGTGGTAAAACTTGCCTGCAATGAGCAGTGTATCACTTTATACCCATTAACGACCCATTATTCCGTTGGGCCATTTCCAGCCCATGTTATCTTTCGGCCTTCTCAGGGCCCATTTATTCTTGGGCTTATTTCCAGCATTCGGTTACTTACGGCCCGTTACTGTCATTTTCTGCTTGTGGGCCAAATTCATCCCGTGGTTATAGTCGGCCCGTTAATACGTTGGGCCGTTTTCATGTAAGAGAACCCGTTGGGCTATTTTCATAGAGTTATCAAATACGGTCTATTAATGGCCCGTTATTGTCCACGAATAGTACGGCCCATGATTGGCAAAATTATGATACGCCCCGTAGAAGGCCCATGGATCCTACGGCCCATAAAAGGACCATGGATCGTACGGCCCGTAGAAGGCCCATGGATCCTACGGCCCGTATAGAAGGCCAATGGATCCTACGGCCCATAGAAGGCCCATGGATCATACGGCCCGCAGGAGGCCCATGGTTACAACAGTCCGTGTGTTGCCATGATTATTTTGGCCTAGTTTCCAAAAGTAGGTTATTGTGGCCACTAGAAAAAACACAGAAAAAGAACTGCAGTGACTACAAGAAAACAACTAAACAAGGCAATAAGGAAATAAATATGCAAGCCATTAACGCTAGCCCATTACCGCTATTACACATATTACATCCACTGGGCATCAAAGTTCGCCACCAGTGCAAATATAGGGAACAAAGCAGCATATTACATACACTGGCCGTCAAAATTGGCCACCAGTGCAAATAAACGCGGCAGCAAAACAAGAGCATAACTGAAACAACTTCAGAAGAGCTCAAGAAACATGGTATCCACCATGCTGGAAATAAGCTTAGCAAGCTTATTAGCTTTGTCCTGTTTGGCGCTAAAATCCTCCAACGCTTGCTGTTGCACCAGAAAGTATGAATCTGAATGCTCCAGGGACTTCCGCGGTCCTTCCGCTTCTTGTCGCAGCACAGCTGATCGATGTCTTTCAGCTTGTAGTTGAGACTCAAGAAACCGAACTGATTCAGACAGTGAGTTTGAATAGCTTGTGCAAGCAGTAGTGGCCAGTAACTCGAACACTAAACCAAGACATGACTTTGGGGTTGTCTCACTGTCTTCGAGATAGTCTTCCTTAACTGTTTTATCAGCTTTGTTGGAGACCAACAAGGATGTGTCACTATCCTGAACCTTATCTCCATTACTTCCTTTACCATTGCTTAATAAGGCACTCTTCCCCAATATTCTGTCAGCATTCTAAAAGAAGAAACAAGCAGACACATAACAGGTTTAGCATGTACTAGTATATGAAACTCATTTCGGTGAACCAGTTCATTAGTAAGGTGGACAGGATTAAACTACCAAGTCTTCTATTGCCAAGTACTAGTACATAATAAAAGCATCAAACAAACATATATCTATGGCCTATGGTCACTGCATTGTCTTTCCAAATCAAAAGAGAGACACGGTTCAAATCATATCAGTTCAAGACAAAGCAACAGTGAAAGAATACAAAGCATGGGAAACTACACGGCACAACAAGATTTCAGATGGGTACCACGGGTCTACATGTACAACAACACTATTTGCTCTGTTGTGATGCTAGTAATGTGCATGATATGAGAAGTCAACTATATACACAATTGAAATTGAAATCAACAGAGCTATTGATAAGAGAAAGCCTGTTAGAGAAACATGCGTGAACATACCTGCTACGCCATTGGAGTTTTGATTGGATCCTTCAATTTAAAAATAAGTTTGTATGAGGAAATACAGTGATACAAGAGCAAAGCAGTATGCACGATAGCAATCATAGTTAAAAAAGGCGCGCCTAAGCGAGTGCTTAAGCGCGCCCAGGTTCTAGGCGTTGGCGAAACGCATTGCGCATAACTATGCTTAATCTGTGCATAACTACGCATAAGCATGCGCTTTGGTTAGTAAAGCGCAAGGCGGTGGCAAAACGCACAATTAATGCCTAGCGCTTTTTGGAACTATGATAGGAATGGAATCTTAAATTAAAACAGTTGTTCTTAAGGTTTAGGCACTTGTTCTACATGAACAGAGTACAGTAATGTTGGGGAACGTAGTAATTTCAAAATTTTCCTACGCACACGCAAGATCATGGTGATGCATAGCAACGAGAGGGGAGAGTGTTGTCCACGTACCCTCGTAGACCGACAGCGGAAGCGTTATCACAACGCGGTTGATGTAGTCGTACGTCTACACGATCCGACCGATCAAGTACCGAACGTACGGCACCTCCGAGTTCTACACACGTTCAGCTCGATGACGTCCCTCGAACTCCGATCCAGCCGAGTGTTGAGGGAGAGTTTCGTCAGCACGACGGCGTGGTGACGATGATGATGTTCCACCGACGCAGGGCTTCGCCTAAGCTCCGCAACGGTATTATCGAGGTGTAATATGGTGGAGGGGGGCACCGCACACGGCTAAGAGATCTCAAGGATCAATTATTGTGTCCATGGTGTGCCCCCTGCCCCGTATATAAAGGAGCAAGGGAGGAGGAGGCCGGCCCTAGGAGGGGGCGCACCAAGTGTGGAGTCCTACTAGGACTCCCTAGTCCTAGTAGGATTCCACCTCCCATATGGAATAGGAAAAGAGGAAGGGAAAAAGAGAAGGAAGGAAGGGGGCGCCCCCCTTTCCTAGTCCAATTCGGACCAGACCAAGGGGAGGGGTGCGGCCACCCTTGAGGCCCTTTTCCTTCTTTCCCGTATGGCCCAATAAGGCCCAATACGAATTCCCGTAACTCTCCGGTACTCCGAAAAATACCCGAATCACTCGGAACCTTTCCGAAGTCCGAATGTAGTCGTCCAATATATCGATCTTTACGTCTCGACCATTTCGAGACTCCTCGTCATATCCCCGATCTCATCCGGGACTCCGAACTCCTTCGGTACATCAAAACTCAATAAAACTGTCATCGTAACGTTAAGCGTGCGGACCCTACGGGTTCGAGAACTATGTAGACATGACCGAGACACGTCTCCAGTCAATAACCAATAGCGGGACCTGGATGCCCATATTGGCTCCCACATATTCTACAAAGATCTTTATCGGTCAGACCGCATAATAACATACGTTGTTCCCTTTGTCACCGGTATGTTACTTGCCCGAGATTTGATCGTCGGTATCTCGATACCTAGTTCAATCTCGTTACCGGCAAGTCTCTTTACTCATTCCGTAATACATCATCCCGCAACTAACTCATTAGTCACAATGCTTGCAAGGCTTATAATGATGTGCATTACCGAGTGGGCCCAGAGATACCTCTCCGACAATCGGAGTGACAAATCCTAATCTCGAAATACGCCAACCCAACAAGTACCTTTGGAGACACCTGTAGAGAACCTTTATAGTCACCCATTTACGTTGTGATGTTTGGTAGCACACAAAGTGTTCCTCCGGTAAACGGGAGTTGCATAATCTCATAGTCATAGGAACATGTATAAGTCATGAAGAAAGCAATAGCAACATACTAAATGATCGGGTGCTAAGCTAACGGAATGGGTCAAGTCAATCACGTCATTCTCCTAATGAGGTGATCCCGTTAATCAAATGACAACTATGTCTATGGCTAGGAAACATAACCATCTTTGATTAACGAGCTAGTCAAGTAGAGGCATACTAGTGAAACTCTGTTTGTCTATGTATTCACACACGTATTATGTTTCCGGTTAATACAATTCTAGCATGAATAATAAACATTTATCATGATATAAGGAAATATATAATAACTTTATTATTGCCTCTAGGGCATATTTCCTTTAGTCTCCCACTTGCACTAGAGTCAATAATCTAGTTCACATCGCCATGTGATTTAACATCAATAATTCACATCACCATGTGATTAACACCCATAGTTCACATCTCTATGTGACCAACACCCAAAGGGTTTACTAGAGTCAATAATCTAGTTCACATCGCTATGTGATTAACACCCAAAGAGTACTAAGGTGTGATTATGTTTTGCTTGTGAGATAATTTTAGTCAACGGGTCTGTCACATTCAGATCCGTAAGTATTTTGCAAATTTCTATGTCTACAATGCTCTGCACGGAGCTACTCTAGCTAATTGCTCCCGCTTTCAATATGTATCTAGACCGAGACTTAGAGTCATCTAGATTTAGTGTCAAAACTTGCATCGACGTAACCCTTTACGACGAACCTTTTTTTCACTTCCATAATCGAGAAACATATCCTTATTCCACTAAGGATAATTTTTGACTGCTGTCCAGTGATCTACTCCTAGATCACTATTGTACTCCCTTGCTAAAATTAGTGTAGGGTATACAATAGATCTGGTATACAACATGGCATACTTTATAGAACCTATGGCCAAGGCATAGGCAATGACTTTCATTCTCTTTCTATCTTTTGCCGTGGTCTGGCTTTGAGTCTTTACTCAATTTCACACCTTGTAACACAGGCAAGAACTCTTTCTTTGACTGTTCTATTTTGAACTACTTCAAAATCTTGTTAAGGTATGTACTCATTGAAAAACTTATCAAGCGTCTTCATCTATCTCTATAGATCTTGATGCTCAATATGTAAGCAGCTTCACCGAGGTCTTTCTTTGAAAAACTCCTTTCAAACACTCCTTTTTGCTTTGCAGAATAATTCTACATTATTTCCGATCAACAATATGTCATTCACATATACTTATCAGAAATGCTGTAGTGCTCCCACTCACTTTCTTGTAAATACAGGCTTCATCGCAAGTCTGTATAAAACTATATCCTTTGATCAACTTATCAAAGCGTATATTCCAACTCCGAGATGCTTGCACCAGTCCATAGATGGATCGCTGGAGCTTGCATATTTTGTTAGCACCTTTAGGATTGACAAAACCTTCTGGTTGCATCATATACAACTCTTCTTTAATAAATCCATTAAGGAATGCAGTTTTGTTTATCCATTTGCCATATTTCATAAAATGCGGCAATTGCTAACATGATTCGGACAGACTTAAGCATAGATACGAGTGAGAAACTCTCATCGTAGTCAACACTTTGAACTTGTCGAAAACCTTTTGCGACAATTCTAGCTTTGTAGATAGTAACACTACTATCAGCATCCGTCTTCCTCTTGAAGATACATTTATTTTCTATTGCTTGCCGATCATCGGGCAAGTCAACCAAAGTCCACACTTTGTTCTCATACATGGATCTCATCTCAGATTTCATGGCCTCAAGCCATTTTGCGGAATCTGGGCTCACCATCGCTTCTTCATAGTTTGTAGGTCCGTTATGGTCTAGTAACATAACCTCCAGAACAGGATTACCGTACCACTCTGGTGCGGATCTTACTCTGGTTTACCTACGAGGTTTGGTAGTAACTTGATCTGAAGTTACATGATCATCATCATTAACTTCCTCACTAATTGGTGTAGGAGTCACAGGAACAGATTTCTATGATGAACTACTTTCCAATAAGGGAGCAGGTACAGTTACCTCATCAAGTTCTACTTTCCTCCCACTCACTTCTTTCGAGAGAAACTCCTTCTCTAGAAAGGATCCATACTAAGCAACGAATGTCTTGCCTTCGGATCTGTGATAGAAGGTGTACCCAACTGTCTCCTTTGGGTATCCTATGAAGACACATTCTCCGATTTGGGTTTGAGCTTATCAGGATGAAACTTTTTCACATAAGCATCGCAACCCCAAACTTTAAGAAACGATAACTTTGGTTTCTTGCCAAACCACAGTTCATAAGGCGTCGTCTCATCGGATTTTGATGGTGCCCTATTTAACGTGAATGTAGCTGTCTCTAATGCATAACCCCAAAACGATAGTGGTAAATTGGTAAGAGACATCATAGATTGCACTATATCCAATAAATTACGGTTACGATGTTTGGACACACCATTACACTGTGGTGTTCCAGGTGGCGTGAGTAGCGAAACTATTTCACATTGTTTTAACTGAAGGCCAAACTCGTAACTCAAATACTCTTCTCCACGATCAGATCGTAGAAACTTTATTTTCTTGTTACGATGATTTTGAACTTCACTCTGAAATTCTTTGAACTTTTCAAATGTTTCAGACTTATGTTTCATTAAGTAGATATACCCATATCTGCTTAAATCATCTGTGAAGGTGAGAAAATAACGATATCCGCCACGAGCCTCAACATTCATCAGACCACATACATCTGTATGTATGATTTCCAACAAATCTGTTGCTCTCTCCATAGTTCCGGAGAACGGTGTTTTAGTCATCTTGCCCATGAGGCACGGTTCGCAAGTATCAAGTGATTCCAAAATTCCATCAGTATGGAGTTTCTTCATGCGCTTTACACCAATATGACCTAAACGGCAGTGCGACAAATAAGTTGCACTATCATTATTAACTTTGCATCTTTTGGCTTCAATATTATGAATATGTGTATCACTACGATCGAGATCCAACAAACCATTTTTGTTGGTGTGTATGACCATAGAAGGTTTTTATTCATGTAAACAGAACAACAATTGTTCTCTAACTTAAATGAATAACCGTATTGCAATAAACATGATCAAATCATATTAATGCTCAACGCAAACACCAAATAACACTTATTTAGTTTCAACACTAATCCCGGAAGTATAGGGAGTGTGCGATGATGATCATATCAATCTTGGAACTACTTCCAACACACATCGTCACCTCGCCTTTTTACTAGTCTCTATTTATTCTGCAACTCCCATTTCGAGTTACTACTCTTTAGCAACTGAACCAGTATCAAATACCGAGGGGTTGCTATAAACACTGGTAAAGTACACATCAATAACATGTATATCCAATATACCTTTGTTCACTTTGCCATCCTTCTTATCCACCAAATAGTTGGGGTATTTCCGTTTCCAGTGACCAGTCCCTTTGCAGTAGAAGCACTTAGTCTCGGGCTTAGGTACAGACTTGGGCTTCTTCACTTGAGTAGCAACTTGCTTGTCGTTCTTTTTGAAGTTCCCCTTCTTCCCTTTGCCCCTTTTCTTGAAACTAGTGGTCTCGTCAACCATCAACACTTGAAGTTTTTCTTGATTTCTACCTTCGTCGATTTCAGCATCACGAAGAGCTCGGGAATTACTTTCGTCATCCCTTGCATACTATAGTTCATCACGAAGTTCTACTAACTTGGTGATGGTGACTAGAGAATTCTGTCAATCACTATTTTATCTGGAAGATTAACTCCCACTTGATTCAAGCGATTGTAGTACCCAGACAATTTGAGCACATGCTCACTAGTTGAGCGATTCTCCTCCATCTTTTAGCTATAGAACTTGTTGGAGACTTCATATCTCCCAACTCGGGTATTTGCTTGAAATATTAACTTCAACTCCTGGAACATCTCATATGGTCCATGACGTTCAAAACGTCTTTGAAGTCCCGATTCTAAGCCGTTAAGCATGGTGCACTAAACTATCAAGTAGTCATCACATTGAGCTAGCCAAACGTTCATAACGTCTGCATCTGCTCCTGCAATAGGTCTGTCACCTAGCGGTGCATCAAGGACATAATTTTTCTGTGCAGCAATGAGGATAATCCTCAGATCACGGATCCAATCCGCATCTTTGCTACTAACATCTTTCAACATAATTTTCTCTAGGAACATATCAAAATAAAACAGGGAAGCAACAATGCGAGCTATTGATCTACAACATAATTTGCAAAATACTATCAGGACTAAGTTCATGATAAATTTAAGTTCAATTAATCATATTACTTAAGAACTCCCACTTAGATAGACATCCCTCTAATCCTCTAAGTGATCACGTGATCCATATCAACTAAACCATGTCCGATCATCACGTGAGATGGAGTAGTTTCAATGGTGAACATCACTATGTTGATCATATCTACTATATGATTCACGCTCGACCTTTCGGTCTCCGTGTTCCGAGGCCATATCTGTTATATGCTAGGCTCGTCAAGTTTAACCTGAGTATTCCGCGTGTGCAACTGTTTTGCACCCGTTGTATTTGAACGTAGAGCCTATCACACCCGATCATCACGTGGTGTCTCAGCACGAAGAACTTTCGCAACGGTGCATACTCAGGGAGAACACTTATACTTTGATAATTTAGTGAAGGATCATCTTATAATGCTACCGTCAAACAAAGCAAGATAAGATGCATAAAGGATTAACATCACATGCAATCAATATAAGTGATATGATATGGCCATCATCATCTTGTGCTTGTGATCTCCATCTCCGAAGCACCGTGCTTGTGATCTCCATCTCCGAAGCACCGTCATGATCACCATCGTCACCGGCGCGACACCTTGATCTCCATTGTAGCATCGTTGTCGTCTCGCCAACTTATTGCTTTTACGACTATCGCTACTGCTTAGTGATAAAGTAAAACTATTACATGGCGATTGCATCTCATACAATAAAGCGACAACCATATGGCTCCTGCCAGTTGCCGATAACTCGGTTACAAAACATGATCATCTCATACAACACATTATATCACATCATGTCTTGACCATATCACATCACAACATGCCCTGCAAAAACAAGTTAGACGTCCTCTACTTTGTTGTTGCATATTTTACGTGGCTGCTACGGGCTTAGCAAGAACCGTTCTTACCTACGCATCAAAACCACAACGATAGTTTGTCAAGTTGGTGCTGTTTTAACCTTTGCAAGGACCGGGCGTAGCCACACTCGGTTCAACTAAAGTGAGAGAGACAGACACCCGCCGGTCACCTTTGAGCAACGAGTGCTCGCAACGGTGAAACCAGTCTCGCGTAAGCGTACGCGTAATGTCGGTCCGGGCCGCTTCATCTCACAATACCGCTGAACCAAAGTATGACATACCGGTAAGCAGTATGACTTATATCGCCCACAACTCACTTGTGTTCTACTCATTCATAGCATCAACGCATAAAACCAGGCTCGGATGCCACTGTTGGGGAACGTAGTAATTTCAAAATTTTCCTACGCACACGCAAGATCATGGTGATGCATAGCAACGAGAGGGGAGAGTGTTGTCCACGTACCCTCGTAGACCGACAGCGGAAGCGTTATCACAACGCGGTTGATGTACTCGTACGTCTTCACGATCCGACCGATCAAGTACCGAACGTACGGCACCTCCGAGTTCTACACACGTTCAGCTCGATGACGTCCCTTGAACTCCAATCCAGCCGAGTGTTGAGGGAGAGTTTCGTCAGCACGACGGCGTGGTGACGATGATGATGTTCCACCGACGCAGGGCTTCGCCTAAGCTCCGCAACGGTATTATCGAGGTGTAATATGGTGGAGGGGGGCACCGCACACGGCTAAGAGATCTCAAGGATCAATTGTTGTGTCCATGGTGTGCCCCCTGCCCCCGTATATAAAGGAGCAAGGGAGGAGGAGGCCGGCCCTAGGAGGGGGCGCACCAAGTGTGGAGTCCTACTAGGACTCCCTAGTCCTAGTAGGATTCCACCTCCCATATGGAATAGGAAAAGAGGAAGGGAAAAAGAGAAGGAAGGAAGGGGGCGCCCCACTTCCCTAGTCCAATTCGGACCAGACCAAGGGGAGGGGTGCGGCCACCCTTGAGGCCCTTTTCCTTCTTTCCCGTATGGCCCAATAAGGCCCAATACGTATTCTCGTAACTCTCCGGTACTCCGAAAAATACCCGAATCACTCGGAACCTTTCCGAAGTCCGAATATAGTCGTCCAATATATCGATCTTTACGTCTCGACCATTTCGAGACTCCTCGTCATATCCCCGATCTCATCCGGGACTCCGAACTCCTTCGGTACATCAAAACTCAATAAAACTGTCATCGTAACGTTAAGCGTGCGGACCCTACGGGTTCGAGAACTATGTAGACATGACCGAGACACGTCTCCAGTCAATAACCAATAGTGGGACCTGGATGCCCATATTGGCTCCCACATATTCTACAAAGATCTTTATCGGTCAGACCGCATAACAACATACGTTGTTCCCTTTGTCACCGGTATGTTACTTGCCCGAGATTTGATCGTCGGTATCCCGATACCTAGTTCCATCTCGTTACCGACAAGTCTCTTTACTCGTTCCGTAACACATCATCCCGCAACTAACTCATTAGTCACAATGCTTGCAAGGCTTATAGTGATGTGCATTACCGAGTGGGCCCAGAGATACCTCTCCGACAATCGGAGTGACAAATCCTAATCTCGAAATACGCCAACCCAACAAGTACCTTTGGAGACACGTGTAGAGCACCTTTATAATCACCCATTTACGTTGTGACATTTGGTAGCACACAAAGTGTTCCTCCGGTAAACGGGAGTTGCATAATCTCATAGTCATAGGAACATGTATAAGTCATGAAGAAAGCAATAGCAACATACTAAACGATCGGGTGCTAAGCTAACGGAATGGGTCAAGTCAATCACGTCATTCTCCTAATGAGGTGATCCCGTTAATCAAATGACAACTATGTCTATGGCTAGGAAACATAACCATCTTTGATTAACGAGCTAGTCAAGTAGAGGCATACTAGTGACACTCTGTTTGTCTATGTATTCACACACGTATTATGTTTCCGGTTAATACAATTCTAGCATGAATAATAAACATTTATCATGATATAAGGAAATATATAATACTTTATTATTGCTTCTAGGGCATATTTCCTTCAAGTAAGACGCAATAATATAGTACTTAAAAATAAAAAATGAGCTCATAGACCTTACAGAACAAGGCGTTCCCAGTCATCGTCCAGTAAATATGTCTTAGGAGAACGTAAGGGAATTTGATGAGTTTCTTTTCCGGTGAAGTACGTTTTCTTCAGGTAATTCCGATACTACCACCAAGCATTCTTGAAGATAGCAGAGGTGTTAGCACAGGTTACCTCATCCTGAGTTTCCAAATCGGTCCTTCTCTATAGAGAAAAATGGGAAAATTTGTTGTATTATAACCATCATGGAAGTAGGATGTATGGCACAAAGCAAACTAATTGCCACGAATAACATTACTTACACATAACTCCTGGACAAACACCTGCATCTGGCATTTTCCTTCATCTTCAATATAATATTTTCAGGATGGGAAGATACGCACATACGATTTAACAACATCAAATGCGATAGATGCTAAACTAAGACTAGCTGGTTGTGCTTCCTCCACAGGAATAGGCGTACTAACTGGTGGAGTTGGGGTTCGCCGTGGTAGTACTAGCCCTTTGGGCACTGGAGCTGCCTTACTAACTGCTCTTGTTTGGGAGCTCTATGGTGGAGATGGTGCTGTGTCAACAGGAACTGGGTTACTATCTGCTGGGGTTGGGGTTAGATTGGGTGAAGCTGGTTCTCTGTCCATCGCAGTAGGGGTACAATCTGCGAGAGTTTGGGTTATGTGTGGTAGGGCTGGTTCTCGTGCATGTACAACCGGGGTGCTATCTCCACCAAGAGGTAGCACTGTTTTATTTGAAGACCGTGTTTTTAGTCTTCTAGATGCTGGCATCACCCGCTCCAATTCAAATGGCTGATAAACAGGAAACGTAGTTGAATGTACAGACATTGTATGAGAGACAGATGCAATAGATAGTGTGGAAAAAAGAGGACATGAAATAGTTGACATGTATATTGTTTAACTAAAACGGATAGCATGACATAATTTCACAAATATGATGTCTATCTAAACTGGATAGCATAGCATAACATAATTCAAAGATATGATGAATAACTAAAACACTGTGCCAAGTTAGAGCATACACCTTGGTGGGGGAATAGGACTGGTCATCTGTCTCTGAATCCCTCTCTGAGGAGCTATCGGGACCCAACAAGAGATCTGCTTCGACAGGTAGCACTGTCTGCTCGGAAGGCCTTGTTTTCACTCCAGATTTTTCAATATCCCATCCAAATGGCTGATTCACAGGAAGAGTAGTTTAATGTACAAACATTGTCGACAAATGGAAATGTAATGAAGAAAAGGACGGGCAAGATATCATTCAAATATATGATGCCTGGTTAAACAGGATGGCATTGCACATTTCACATATATTATGGCTGGCTAAAAGACATGAGAGTGCATAATTCCCATATATGATATAGAAACTAAACAGGTGGCGACAGAACATGTCGAAACTAAGCAGATGACATATATGATGTCAAAAGTAGGCACTGCAAGGCAACATATGCATGATATGACTAACATCATCATGCCAAGGTAGAGCAAACACCTTGGGGGGTAAATAGGAGTGGTCAGCGGCATCTGAATCCGCCTCAGAACAGATATCTTCCTCTGGATTACAATCTGGAGAGGGTGGGGAGGGTTTGCCATTGAACCCACCATGGAGCGATGTCTGCATGACATTGTATTGCCGCGCAAAACTCTTCTCTTTTTCTCTACATGTTCAACATGACTGTGTACAATACCTAACATGCATACGAAAAAATATGGTGAGATTATGTAAGGAGAGCATGCAGAAATTTAGAGTGATGGTAACAACCAGTGGATGGATCCAAAAATAATGATAGCAGGCTGATGATTGCTTTAATTTAAGAAAAAGACAGATGATGATTGCTTTACTATTTGTTTCCCACCCAAGATGAAGAACATAGGCATACCCTAGGTGAACCAGATATTAGACAGAGATACTATTCATTGCTTCCTCGATATGTGCCCCACAACTAATTTACAACTCATGTTTGAACATTAATTTGGACCTGACTTGGAGTCCAAGAGGTGAACAGGACGATAAAGTAGCAGGTAATTTTAAGCAATGCATAACATAAGCAGAATCAAAAGAGTGCGACCTCTCTTGTGGACCCGTGTACTCCTCAGGTTCATCTGCTGAGTCAATGATGGTGATGTCGTTGCGGTGGGTGCCGGCGGTAGGGAAGGAGATCTGAGGCGGCAAAAGACGGTCAGGAGTCGTGATGTCTGGTTTGGTGGATGTTTCTGTTGATGGAGCAGCTCAGGTGAGGTGGACGACGTCGCGGCAGGAGCAGGACAAACCATGCAAAGTTCCCTTCGACACCTACGTGTAACTGAAGTAATTCTGTAAGGGCTCATTTGGCTCGCATGATTCTAAAAATGCAGGGATAGGAAAAACACCGGAATATGATAGGAATGCACATGGTAAACAGAGCATTTGTAAACATAGGATTTCTGTCAACTTGGGTGTTTGGTTTACAGGAATTGGAAGAGCAGAGGAATGCAAAGAAACATGGCCAAAATAAAGTGAAACCATATGAAAGCGTGTACAGTTAGAATGTTATTCTGCCACTAATGCACTTGGTCTTGTTTTCATGCATAGGATTTTGAAAAGAAGGTCCAGGTGGATGTTTTGCTTCATTCCTTTCAACAAAATGCATGAATAATTTAATAGTAGAGTGCCATTGGAAAATTCCCTATTGCTATGTTTTTCCGTTGAACCAAAATAGCCCTAATGGATCGACATGAATGTATAGTAATAAGTGATGCAACAAGTGTACAACCTCTTTGCCGTAGCCATGTCGACCTCAGCATCATTGGGTTGGTCGCTGAAGCAGTTGAGGCAGAGGTGGCTGTCGGAGGTGTGGAGGAAGATCTGAGGAATCCGTAGACGGCGTCCAGGGCACTGCTCTGTTGTGATGGATCGTTCTGTCGTTGGAGCAGCCCCGGTGAGCCGTAAGACGTCAAGGCTGAAGCAGCACAAGATAGACATCGTCAATCTCAAGTGGGATTCTAATAGCATCTCCAATAGATGATGTAAAATAGATGTATAATTTACATCACCAAAAACCACCTGACTACAACAGATGAGGTAAAAACTGTTGACTCTGAACTTAACTGTCGAAACTGAAATTTACTGTGGAATCTGAATGTTACCGTCGAAACTGAACGCAATGGTAGCAGAGAGGCACTTGACATGTAGTTTAGGGAGGGCCTGCAGTTCATCTTCAACCTGCACCCCCTTGAGCCGCCAGCCACCACCGGCTGAACCGCCGGCCCCAGCGCGGCTTCGCCGCCCCGAAACTACTCCCCACCGCCGGTCCGCATCCGCCCCGGCCAGCCCTATAGGCCCCCCGCCCCCACCTTGAACCCTAAGATAGATAGTGGGGTACCTCTCCAGCGAGCCCCCGTCCCCACTGCGGGTGGTTCTTCCTTAACTCTGGCGAGGCCCCCCACCCCCTAAATATTGACTGACCCAAAAGTCGATTCAGTCGACTGAAGTGTAGCTAAATCGGAGTAGAGCAGCAGCACGAGCGAGGGGGAGAGCAGCAGCAACAGCGCGAGTGATTGAGCGAGACCCGGAGCAGCAGCAGCGCGAGCGAGCAAGCGAGAGCCGGAGCAGCGGCAGCAGATCCGGCTGGTATGGACGCCGCCACCGAAGGGGCCTCGCACTGGGGGAGAGCCGCCATGGAGATGTCGCCCGCGGCGCCGGCTTCAAGGTAGCCACTCCATGGGGGTGCGGGATGGAGCACCGTCGGCGCCGGGAGGTCGAGCTAAGGAGAAGATGCGATGCGATGAGTGTACAACCTCTTTGGTGGCGCCGAGTAGGCCTCGGCTTCATCCGAGGAGTCAGTGAGGATGCCGCGGTTCCGGTGGAACAGGTTAAGGTGACGCTGTGGGGATGGAGCAGTCGCGATAGACGAGGCGATCGTCGGAGCAGCTCCTTGGAGGTGGAGGACGGGGCGGCTGAACTGGCGAGACGACGATATGGACGAAGGATCCTCATTCGGGGAGGTGGACGAGGGACATCGAGCTATTGCGGTGGACGACGTCGTCGGGGAAGAGGCTCCGACTGGGCAGCGGTGAGGTGGCGGACGGAGGAGGTTGGGGTTTCGCGGCTGGAGCGGAGAGGTTATGGCGGCCTGGGATTTCGAATGGCAAAAAGGAGGCGATGGGAGGGGGTGAACCATGACTTAGGGACGCTCTTGTCCAAAATGTAGGGTGTATTACAAAAGTACCGCCCACCGATTTGAACTAGCGGCCCTTTCGGCTCAGGGTTAGAATGGGGATTTCACGTGTTTGGATTTGGCAGCTGGAGGGAGTTTTCGCGCGCGTTGTAATTTCGGGATAGCAAGGCGCGGGTTGTGAAGGTGCCAGTTTTGGGAGCATGATATCTGAATTTTCGGGATATAACAAGGCGTGGGTTGAATTTTAGGGACAAGCCTAACTTGTAATATTGTACTTGTACGTACCAAATCAATTCGCACTTCCCTCAACCAAAAATAAAACAAAAAAAATAAAACTATTCACACCACACAAAGAGAGAGTCTTGCCCCGTTTTACTATAAAAATGCTATTCAAAGCTACTCCCTCCTTCCATCTATATAGGGCCTAATGCGTTTGTCGATGCTAACTTTGACCAAATATTAGAGCAATAATATATAACATGCAACTTACACAAAGCACACCGTTAAATTCGTCTGTGAAAGGTTCTTTCAATGATATAGTTTTCACATTTGGCATGTCATGTATTATTAATCTTGTCAATAGTCAAAGGCGGTCTTAAAAAACGCATTACGCCCTATATAGATGGAAGGAGGGATTATGAATCCATGTTATGTCCAATTAAATTTTTTCGCTGGCTGTATAATGCATGTAACCTACTCATACCAACATTTTAGTGCATTCCAAATGTCTATACTACCGCTGCAATTCGAACTGAATTTGAATTCATTTCTCTATTTCAATAAGAATCTATAATCATGATTGTTGCCAACTTCAACCATCATTCGTGTATTACCTTAATAACACACCACATGATTACTATAGAGATAGATATGAACTATGTGTACTACATGAACTCGAATTCTATTTTTTGAATACACTTGATGTTGATTCCAAATAATAGTACATTTGATGTACTAACTATATATTCATAATCTAAACCATGTTCCATACGTGTACACCGTGTTTATCACACATAGTATAGTGCCCCGCCCCCTACACTATGACAAGTATTTAGACCTGAGCTGCAAAAGCCACACATTAGCCCAAATTATGATCAATGTTCTATATATTATACGTAGTACTAGCAAGATGCCCATGCGTTCGACAGAACATCAACATGATCAAGGGGAGGCCTAATGTGCAAATATGGAGAGGGGTGTGGGTATCTTTTTCCAAAATTGCCATAGTTTCCTTCCTATCCGTCAGATATAAATCGGACGGCCTATATTACAGGATGGCAGGCACACCATCATCAACAACTCCGTTTTTTTATAAGAGTAGAGATAAAATATATTATATGTAGTATAACATGTTCATAACCACACCATGTGTATCACCGTTATATATATTCACACAAGCGTCGGTTTAAAACACTATGATAAATTCTTCAAATATCCGAATTCGCTTTTTATAATGAAGTATGATCTCTATTCGTCTTTTACACCCACACAGTCCTCTTATCTTTGTAGCTAGCTAGCACTAACTTTCTCTTGTGCATGCACACGCCCGCATCCCTCTCACCCTCCCTCAGCATTCTCTAGCTCCATCGTGCAAATTCGTCTTGTCACTTTAGGTCGTTCACCCATGATGTGTGTAGGCCCCCCAGCTCCTTCTTTACGGCACACATCGATCGATATGCCTCTCTAGCCAGGTGTACCTAGCACAAAACACAAGCTTCGCCTCTTCTCTTATCACCGTCCATGCCTCACTCCCACCACTCTTTTCATCGATCTTGTACTCGCACACTCCTCCCCCCTCGATATAGTATGACTCTCGCACCACCTCCTAGATGCATCCCTCTCTCTCTATCCTTCTCCCCGTGCCTCATTTGCTTCTAACACACACATGCATGTATACCGATCAATCTCCCAACATATATCTAGGTCGACTTTAACTATTCCCCCCCCCATCGATCGACGTACCTCACAAGTCATGTCTCTCCTTTCTCTAACAAAGGACGATTGATCTTCCTATGTAGTTATGTCTGCTTACCACAGTCATATCGCCCCCTCATCATTCGTGCATGCCTCCTGACCCGTCTCTCACACGCACGTGCACAGATAGGCAGCCATCCCCTCTCTTATTGATATTGCAGGCGTGCCCTCCAGTTGTCTAGAAAGCCTATCCCACCATTTGTTAGAAGCAACTCCACTACCACCCCCTCCAACACTCTAGCTCTGTCTCTCTCCCAACCTTATGCCTCTCCTACACATATGCATGGATGCCGATCGATCTCCCTTAATACATGAGGTAGATCGATCTCCCTTAATACATGAGGTAGGCCTCGCTCCTCCTCCACACATATGCCAGCCATTGTACCTCTATAGTTAATTAGGCGTCCCTCCCCCCCACCACACACCGGTAGTCGAGCGTTGTAGGTAGGTATCCAAGCCACAGAGACAAACTGCACTTGCCCCCTCTCACGTTCCAGTAGGCCAGCCACTCTATATCTTTGACGTGGGCACACACAAATTCGATGGCACTCTTTATCGATCGCGCGCGCACACACACATCATCATCCCTCTCTTTGATTCTATGGACACCTCAAGCCGATGATACCTCCACTCTCTTCTCGTGGATCGCCCCCTCTATATATATGATATATCCAGGACTCTATTTCACCACATTGCATATGTTACATTTTTTGATTAACCCCACCCCCCCAAAACTCTCACGAACCCACACACTATATCTCTCTACGTTTTTATCTCTCTCACACAACCCCACATAGGTGGTGTACGTATACAAGAAGACAATAGGTGCACCGTGCACATACTCATGCTTCCTGCCCAGCCACACCCGCGCGGGTACACGGTGGAGCTCGTTTCTATATGAAATGGCAGCCCACATGCTAATTTGATCGCGTGTAGCGGTTGTTTACCTACGGAGGTCGTGTACCACGCGTGCACGAAACAAAGTTCGACTTGATGCGTTTGCGCGTTATTTTTAAATAAAGTTATATCGCTCAATGGCATGTACACCGAATATAAAACGATTTTTATGGAGAAAAAGGTAGTCCGCTCCACTATATACAATGGAGCCTTCCTGCCTGGTTTGTCTCTCTTCAGAGTATCTCACACAAGGCTGCGGTGGCCTCTCTCTCTCTCTCACCGTTGGTCACTGATCCAGCCGCATCCCGTCCGCCGACGGAAAGGGAGGACGTGCATCGTTTCTCCGTTTGACGGTGCCAAGGCAGCACGTCCCGATCTGCGGTACACGCCGTTCTCTCTGACCAAGCTCCGGCGCGGTAGGTCCTACGCCACCTGCTCGCTGCCGCAGTATGGGCAGATTCCACCCGCCGCCGCTCACCTAGTTACATCCCGACGACCTCCAGGTATCCCCTCCGGCCTTGCTCCACTGCCCGTCTTCCCACGTCGCTGCATGTGGATCTTCCATAGTTCTTTGCACAAAACGTAGCTCGTCCGGCGTACTTTCCATATTGCAATCTCGTCCTCACACCGTTTTAGACAAACACAACCGTGTTGTTATCTTCCCTTAGGACAAGGAATATGCTTCTTTTTTGTCGTCGCAACTGTCATCAACAATATTTGTCTTTTTACAAATTTCAAATGGGCATATTTTAGAGTGTAGATTCACTCATTTTGCTTCGTATGTGTACTCCCTCCGTTCCTAAATATTTGTCTTTCTAGAGATTTCAACAAGTGACTACATACGGAGCAAAATGAGTGAATCTACACTCTAAAATATGTCTATATACATCCGTATGTAGTAGTCCATTTGAATATCTAAAAAGACAAATATTTGAGTAGTCACTCGTTGAAATCTCTAGAAAGACAAATACTCCGGAGTACTATATTTAAGAACCGAGGGGGTAGTGCACAGCCGCATGGGAGACTCAGACCGGTTGTTGCGCCACATTAATAGTGACTAATGAGCAGTCAAATCATAAGCCCCACCTTTCCCACTGTAAGTGGCTCGGAAGAAGCAACCATCAATACGCTCTTCTTTGAATCCGCTCATACTACTCCATCCGTCACTGTTTATAGAGTGCGCTTCGGAAAAAGAGAAAATCTCTAGGACCAAGGCGACTAGCGATCGGCCTAAAAATTAGCATTGGTAGTTATAGCACGGTGTCTATTACTAGAGGAAATAATGCGTACACACATGCATGCAGTGCTTCCACCCCGGGTACACACATGCATGCACTTACTCCACTCCGTAGTACTACATCGAGAGAAAATTGTGGTTACCACGCCCTAATTAATTGAGCATTAAACCAAACACGTCTAAAGTCTCTCTGGTGGTGGAAATGCATTGAGAGAAATGCATCTTAATGAAGCGCTCCCTGTAAACTGTGACGGAGGGAGGAGTAGTATGAAGGTGCAAAACCAAGTACGCGTATGGCCAGTCGGTCAACGCACCTCCTCTTGGCATATCACTGACATGTGGGACCGGAGTGTGAGCAAACCGATCTCAATTGATGGCAAAATGGCCAACCCGCCGTTCCTCGAGAGAGAAGAGACGTGAGAACACACAGACGGGCTCACACGGAGGCCAAGATATATTCGAGCATGGTTGCTCGATATCATCATTACATGTTGGGTTGTCGTTTTCCGCCCTTCTCCGGAATAAATGTGTACTTTATCAGAGATTAAAAAATAAGAGTATAGAGGCTCCACCATGCCGTTCTAGTAGTAGTACTACTCGTACTACTAAACCTTGCGCTTGGTTCTTCGCCTCTTCGTGAAGTCGAACAATGATGGTACTCCGCATGTTCGGTACTACAGTGTATGCCTCTGGCAATCTGACACCGAATGAACGGATGCATGTCCACCACCTGGGCGAGGGTACGTTGCATTAGTCAAAAGGCGTAAGTGAGCTTCACCTTGTACTGCAAGCTTCTCCTCGTTCTGCGAGTTGACGGGACACACCAACAAGTAGTGCTAATCCATACTCCCTCCTTTCTGGTTAATATGGCTTAATCTTTTTTGTGGGTAAATGAGAGATCTTTATTCATGTATAAGCATTCTTAGGGCGATCAGCCAAGACACTGTGCACTAGGAAGCGAGGTACCCCGCAAAAAAAAGAAGTAGGAAGCGAGGTGTTTCATCAAGCCAGCTCTCGGCCACATTCAAAGTGTAGCAAGCACGGTTCGCACAAAGATGCGTCGCAAGGTTTGCTGACCTGTTTACATGCTGAATAACAAAAAAAGAGGAAATATTACCGAGCGCTCCTATTTGTAACAGGATATGAGCCAGAATTAAGCGAGAATTGTGGCGAGTGTTCCATGCAATCAACTTCCATTATCACATGCGAGAACCCTCGAAGAGAACCAAATGTGTTGAAGATTGCTTTATCACATTTTAAAAATATAATAAGAGTGCAGACGCTCCTCCATCCGGTTCCTAGTACTAGTATAGTACATACCTCTATAGACTATAGTAGTAGTACTAGTGGAGTACTAGTAAACTTTGCACTTGGCTGTTCGCCTCTTCGGGAAGTGCAACAATAATAGTACTAGTATAGTGTATGCTTCTGGCAATCTGACACCGAATTAACTGTTGCACGTCCACCGCCTGAGCGAAGGAGAGCTTGTATTAGTCAAAAGTTTCTCCTTGTCCTGCGAGCCACCGCACGCAAGCTTCTCCCGTCCTGCAAGCTTCTCCTCATTCGACAAGTTGATGGGGCACAGCAAAGTAATGCTAGTCCATACTGCCTCCTCTCCGGTTAATATGGCTTAATTTCAAACGAGATAAATACACTGTCTGTCACTGTATATTTGTAAAAATACGGTCAGTGGACTTCATAATACGCTCATTGCGCTCAATATATACATTTTCCGGTGTTTATACGGTCACTAGCTCACCCTGGCTGAGTATGTGTGTGCATGCACGTGTAGGTTGAGCACTTGAGCGTGACCGTGTGTGTTTCGTCGTGTGCTCGGACATGCATGCACTAGGGCGTCGCGCGCGTTTTTGCGTCCATGTGTACGTGTGACTGTTGCATACACATAGGGGGAGTACGTGTAGGGGCCACTAAAGGAGCAGTCAAATCACACAGTAAGTTAGTCGGAAGAAGCAACCATCATTTCACTCTTCAATGACACGTACGCAATATAAAATGGTTGATATGCAGGGAGAAAGAAAACCACTATATATACACTAGCAGGAGCCTAAGCTACAAGCCTGCTTGCTTGGATTGCTCTCTTCACAAGCATAGAACGACGGTGGCCACACCGCTGGTCACATATCCGGCTTGATCCCGCAGCTGGGGAAAGGGAACAATGTTCTGCGTAGACGCGGTCGACATCTGCGAGGGAGAAAATCCACAGTCGGTGCATCCCAATCGGGGTCACCGCGGTATGGGCCGATGCCGCGTCCCAACCGCCCTTCTAGCTATAGCCTGACGTCCCAGGTAGTCCATCTTCCTTTTGGAGCCGGCTTGCTCCACTGCCGCAGCTCCCCACGTAGCTCCATCTCCATGTCGAACTTTCTCTACTTCTACCGGCTTCTAATTGTGATGAGTTTATGTCTCATGAACTAGTGCCAGTACTATTATACTAATCACACTTCTTCAATATCTTTGCCATCAGGGATGCTCAGCTCGATTTTAGTGGAACTGCACAAAAACATCGTATGATCCGAGGGTGCCAGCCGTGTTTCCGTCGACAGGTTCTACCTGGACAGGAAATTAAATCCTGTTTAGGGTTTAGGGTTTAAGTCGTAGTGACCCCATCAGTAGTTTTTCTTTCGTACACGCTCTCACAACTTTTGTCTTTAATTGTGAAGTAAATATTGGCTATGATCTGTGAATCATTGAGATGCATCAGTATGCGTGTTAGTTTTCCTTTGTATTTGATGGAATGTTGTAACGGGGCAACCTTGGAGTAGGAATGAAAATGGAGTGGAAAGTTTCCGTTTTTCCAGAGAAAAAATGGAAACGGAGAGAAACCAACGTTTCGTTTCGTTGGATCGCGCCATCGAGCAAAACCAACGTTCAAATCATGCTCTCCTCCACGGCTCGACCCCACATGGTCACTCGGCATGCCACTCACCACAAACCGACTATACGATAACTTTCCCGCCTGCTTGTCGATGTATCGCGCCATGGAGTACTAGTACTACTGGAAGAGATTGACGAGTTGGGGGAGGACAGCTAGCTGTAGCACGGACTCCCAAGAACTTTTTACATGCATGTTGTGGCCGGCTATTGCGACCTTTGAATGCGGAGCAGTCGCGTGCACCAGGAAGCGGCGTGGGCGACGCTCCCTCGGCCGGCGCGCCGCTTCAATGCCGGCGCCAGTGAGAGGTCACGTCCGCTCTGGCCGGGCATGAATGTGGCACTGACCGTTTCGGGCGGGAAGCACGGGCGGGTGATGAAGAGGGTTCGGGTTGGTCAGCAGCGGCCGTGGCAGTGGTCCGGACGCCCGCAAACAAGAGATGTTCTATGTTAATATTGTCGCGTATATAATTAACAACGTAAATAATGTGTCAGTTGGACAAATATGATTAGAGATGGAGATGGAAATGGAATTTTACGTAAACACGGATATGCATGTCTATGTCTATGTGTGTGTGCGCGACAACTCTCGCGACCTGGAAGCGGGGGTGTTTTTGATCGAGTTTTCTTTCTTGGTACGTTAAAAAATTGTCCGCCAGTTTTCGTTTCTTTTTTCCGGGAATGCGTGTATTCTATTTAAAACCACTGCTATGGAGAGATTGTTTTACTCCATTATAGCCTCTTGTTTGATAGAGTTTCTCGCGTCTCGCTCTCTCACCCTCTCCATATCAAAACAAGATGACAGTGTCCACACTATCTCTCTGCTCACCGGTCGTCACAGATCCGGCCGAATCCCGTCCGCTGCGGGAGGTGAGGAGGTGCAGCGTTGACGTTGTCACCGTCGGCGATGGAGGAAGCCGATGCGCACCGTCCTCCCGGAGCCGGCGCTTCGTCCGCGTCCTTGTTCGCTGCCGTCGTGTGGGTAGATCCCGCCCGCCCGCCTAAGTGACATCTCGCCCACCTGAGGTATAACTTCTTGTACTGGTCCAGCTCCCCAGGTTGGTGCATGCGGGTTTTCTTCTATGCGACTACTCCCCAGCTCCCCATGTATAGTAGCTAGGGTTCGTCGGCTGGTCCAACATCTCCTACTATTTATAGAGGAAATGCCACTCGAAAAGTTGTCCTGATTTATGCCTCGGTGGAGGTATACATGTTGTTTTGACAAAAAGTACATGGTGGTTGTGCGGTCATTGTCCATATGCTCCTATTGCTGCTGCTAATCTAATAGGAGTACTATCACTGGTTAAATGAAGAAATGCTTTTTTTCTCGGGTATCCTGGTTTAGTTCCCATCAAGATAATCATGACGCTTCTGTTTGTTGGTGTACTTTTCATAATTCTTATTGACAATTGAGATGTCGTTGTTAATCTTGTAAAACAAAGTAACAACACCATATCCCTTTTTATATTTTTGGAAACAACGATGTGTATCTCCATACTCGGGCATGTCTTCCTCAATTTTAGTGGAACTGCACAAAATTGGATGGCCATTGTTGTTCCGCCTCACTGTCCTCTGCCACGTGGTTCTTCCTTCCTCGAGCTTGACTACTGAGAAGAAACAGACCATAGTGAGGATTTGTTGAACTTCATAGGTGCCTCACCCAAACTTGATGCTAAATGGATGATGCATCACCACGATGACCTATCGATGCTCATGGTTGGGCCTCATGGTTGCGTTGGCTGGTGAAGCTGGTCGATTTTCAATGAAAAACAAGTTGTCTTCCATCAGTGCTCTTTGCTTGTTACCCACAAAGATGATATCCTTCGTCAGTTCACCTTGGTTGCATTGGAGACGCAGTCGTCTTTCACGTTGGTGCAATTTTATCACACAATTGGCTATGAACCAAATGTTTCCTCGAAGAAGGATCGACGTTGGTACTAAGAGCATCAGTTTTGTATTGATTTCTAAGCCTTCTCACAACTTTGTCTCCAGCTCCCCTGTAATTTTATTTGTCCAGCTATTAACTTTGATTAAAAAAATGGCGTGGACTAAAAACCCGGATGGACGTAGTAGCCCTCCATTTTTATTTACTCCGCATATTAGATTTGACTGAAGTCAAACTTTGTAAAGTTTGACCAACTTTAGGCCAAACACAACAAACCATAATTATTAGAGAGGGCAAACTTTACATACTCTCAAACCTTTCCGATAATTGAAATTAAAATTCTTTATTTGTACACACTCTCACACGTTTCCGATAATTTGGCGCATGCATGGTTGTTCACTTAAGGGAGGGTAGTGTACCGCACGTGAAGGACAGGAAGTGCGACCAGGACGCGTGGATCGCTAGTTCATCGGAAGTAGTAGTAGTTTTCTTCACTGGTACGTTAAATAAAGAGTTCTGTTTCGTACTTACACAATTTAAAACGATTGTTATGGAGAGAATAAGAAAACCACTCCACTATATATTAGTCGTATACATGAGTACTATATGGACGCAGCTTCATTGACTTTAGTGCACCTGCCTTTGGTTTTATGACAGGTGGGCCCAAAATGTGGCTGGCCCACCTGTCATACAGCCAAAAGCAGGTGCAGTTAAGGCACCAGAGCTCAGTCCGTACTACAGTATATATATATAAGCTGGAGCCTCAGCGCTTGTTCCCTAGGGTTTGCACTCTCCACACTCTCGATGCACTACATATATATATATACACGCTAGAGGCTCAGCATTCCTTTGCTAGGGTTTGCTATATTCACTGTCTCTCACCCTCTTCACCAAATCTAAACAAGACTGCATTGTGGCCTCTGTCTCTCTCATCCACCTCACAGCTGGCGAAGGAGGCGTCCGGATCCCGTCGCACCGGGAAGGGGAGGAGGTGCAGCGTTCACTCTATCGCCTTTAGCGAGGGAGGCAATCCACTCCGGCTGCGCTTTTCTCTTTCACCTAGTGCCTGTGCGGGAGGGCCACCGACCCCTTCTTCCTCGCTGTCGTACGTAGTATGGGTAGATCCGACCTCCCACCGCACGCCTTGCCACATCCCGACGACCCTAAGGTATAAGTTTCTTTGAAACCGTCATTGGTCTAGCTGCATGCTGATCTTTTTCGATTCTGTAGTCGAATTTAGGTCTTGGTTCAAAGAGGAAAGAAGGGTGCAGTGGGGTGGAGCATGAATCTAGGATGTGGTTCAATGAGGAAAGGAGGGAGGGAAAGTAGTATAGACTAGCTATCCAGCCGCTTTGTTGGTCGAGAAGGGAAAGAGGGGGTAACCCAGTACACACATCCGTAAGGAACCGAACTCTATGTTGAAAAGGGAAAGAAATTGGGGGGTCGGGTAGTTTGTGCAGGACTAGATTTGTTGCCCTCATGACGGAAAAAGTTTCAAAGAGAACAAATATGGGACCAACGCAGATATGCTGCTTGGCTACATACTCTGCATCACCCATTTATACGTGTGGACGCACATGGTGCTGGCATGTCCCATGTCCCATCCACATGATCGTGAAGTGTGTTTTGAGATGTTGTGCTACTTGTATTGGTACTGTTTTAAATAAATGTTGAATTGAAGCTATTGTATTTTAAGCAATGCCACTCTCAGAATTAACTACTGAACTATTTTAAGAGAATTTCTCTGTTAATATAAATCAATGCAACCATTTTAGAAATGCTACTGTCCTATACTTTGTTTTCCATCAAGATAAGGTAGATGCTTCTTTTTGTGGCCGCATGTTTCATCCTCCTCTATTGGCAGTAATTGTTTCCTTTTTTGCCTCTATTAAATCAGAGATATCTATTCAACTTGTTGCTATAGCAAACTTAAATGTCACACCGACGACTTTACTTGATTTCAGAGTAACTGCACAAAATGAGATTGGAGTTCCTATTCGTGTTGGCAGATTCATACGTGATCTTGTGTGCGTCATGATAGGTTGGTACTTGCCTTCATCCACATGATTGTGCAGTGTGTTTTCAGATGTTGTCCTACTTGTATTGGTACTGTTTATATAAATGTTGAATTGAAGCTATTGTATTGCTGTCTTTTCCCATTAAGTAGTGAACAAAAATGGGACCAACCCAGACATTATGCTTGTTGCTTTGTTACAACAAATTCTGCATCACCCCCTTTATAAGTAGATGGAAGCACATGTTGTTGTTGCGCCCACTCTCCCCTAGAACTGTTTATGCTTTTAGTTAATCTAATGCCGCTGGTAAAATTAAGCAATGCCACTCTCAGAATTAACTACTGAATCTTATTTCAAAACTGCAACACTTGTTAGGGATTGGCGGGATTACCATTTTCGTGGATGCATGTTTCATCCTCCTTTATTGGCCAGTAATTGATTCCTTTTTTGCCTCTGTTAAAAAATGGATATCTATTCAACTTGTTGCTATTGCGACATTTTGCTTCGCTTAATTTTGGTGGAACTGCACAAAATGAGACCGGATTTCCATATATCTCTTGAGATCTCTCTCAGGTCTTCCTCACGAGTTGTTTCAAATCTTGGTCTTGAAAGGTCAGTACCGACTTTCCTCAGAATTAACTACTGAATCTTAGTTCAAAACTGCAACACTTGTTAGGGATCGGCGGGAGTACCATTTCTGTTAGGGATCGGCCGGAGTACATGTTTAAGAAATGTATTGTTCAGATAATGTCTTTGTTATTATATATCAGTTATAATGTTTTACAAATGGTACTATCCTGCTTTGTAGTTCTTTCTACATGTTTAACCAAGGTATTGTTAAGATAATGTCTCTGTTAAAATGAATCAGTCCATTGTTTTAGGAATGATACTTTTCTGCTTTGTCGTTCTTTATACATGTTGAAACAAGGCATTGTTAAGATAATGTCTCAGTTAATATGAATGAATCACACTGATTGAGAATTGCTACTCTCCTGCTTTGTTTCCCATTAAGATAAGGTAGATCAGTAGATGTTTTTCTTCTGGGAGTACAAGTCATCAACCGTTATTTCTCAGTAATTGTTTCCCTTATACCTTTTGTTTCTTACAGGGATATCAAAATTAAAGCTCGGTTTAATTCCGACTTTGATTTTAGTTGAAATGCACAAAATGTGTCTAACGCAAACTGCTGCATTAGTGGGTCCAGTTGGTCTTACCACTTTGCAGAAAGAAGCAGTCACTGTTTGCGCTACATTACACAAGCAATGATCAAGAAGCTTTACTGAGTATTAGTAGACGCTGGTGACATGACTAGTCTACAGAGAGCATAGGAAACTCTACAACACATGGAGTGCACTGGGCAAAAAGTGCCCAAACAAGTACAGGAAGCCAGGACAGGACTCCAAATCTGTCAATGTCATTCTAAGCAACAATGATGGGGCATCTGGGTATGGTAATCTGTTTACCGTACTTTCAGTTTGTTAGTCCACCGATTGGTAGGTTGACACTGGGGCCAATATTCATGTGTGTGCTGTTGTGTCTTTGTTTTCTTGCAACATATAAATACGATATCCACAGGGATGCTCAGCTTGATTTTAGTGGAACTGCACAAAATGTCCAGATGGTTTGTGTCCTCCATAATACTTCATCATGCACAATACATCGAATGGTTCTCTAATCATTCATCGTCACCTTGAGCCACCGGACTATATGTTTGAATGGTGCTGCCAACGTCGGCCATTAAGAAGGGTAAGAAGAAAGACAAAAAGAGATATGGCTACTTTACTTGTGGTTCAGAGGAACACTGGGCAAACAAGTGCCCAAACAAGTACCAAGAAGCCAGGACAGGACTCCAAGTCTGTCAATGTCACTCTAAGCAACAATGATGGGGCATCTGGGTATGGTAATCTGTTTACCGTACTTTTAGTTTGTGAGTCCACCGATTGGTGGGTTGACACTGGGGCCAATATTCATGTGTGTGCTGATGTGTCTTTGTTTTTTGGCAGCATATAAATACAAAATCCATAGGGATGCTCAGCTTGATTTTAGTGGAACTGCACAAAATGTTCAGATGGTTCGTGTCCTCCATAATACTTTATCATGCACAATACATTGAATGGTTCTATAATCATTCGTCGTCACCTTGAGCTACCGGACTATCAGATGACAAACTGATGACAAACCCTGCCCGTTCCACAATCATAGGCATTACATATTTTGAATGGGAAAAGCTTGTCAAAGTTGACGTTAGTTCAATATATTGGAATTGGAAAACCTTGTCAATTTTTGCTCATTGATGTTAGCCAGAAGACATGCATTTGATATTTTTGAGCGGGACGCCCTTTGCTGTGAGCAACGACGATCGCTTTTTCCTATTCCTGTCTTCAGTTCAGAAGTAAATATTTACTCTGCTGAGATGCATAGTCACATGAATGTTGACTTATGTAAAGATATTTTAAGAGTTTGTTCTGAATATTGTCTATGTAATGCCAGGCCTTGTGTTTGATTGCAAAGTTGAGCTTGGAATGTTGCGGCATGCGGCATCACAAGCTGTTCACCGTGCCTCCTGAGAATAATGCTTTGTATTGTTTTGCATGTCGATCTAATGCTAGTGATTTGCTTGTTAGGAAGATCATCCTCTTCTGTTGTTTCCGTGCTTAAGAAGTTCATCGTCTTATGTTTCAGTCATAGCCTATATGACAAGTCGGGTAGGTTAGACGTGAAACCATATGATCTTCCAACCAACTCATCATCTTAGGCCGTGATTGGATCGTCGTTTTCCAACCAAAACCACTTGTAAAACTTACGCTTGGAAATAAAAGCAGATGGTCTCGGGCGAAGCGCTTGTTTGGTCAATTTCGACTAGTAAAATATACACCGGTCTCTCAAATTACATGCGTAACCCGCCGGTTTTACTTACAGACCTCGGGCCCTCGGTTTCATTACGCCTGTATTTTACGCGTTGTTTCCGATGACGAGTAAATTACACTTGTATCTTAATACAGGTGTGAAATAAACGAGAACTCCCAAGTGCGGCCTTACCGTTTCATGCCGTCTCAGTCTCTCGAAGGTGCTCATAGGTGTCCGATGATCCTGGCTTCCTGAATGAGCAGCGGGCGCTGTATCAGACCATCCATAGGGCCCGCGAGGCCCTCTCTGTCGTCCTTCGAGTTGTTGCGCTCGCCATGGCGCCGAGCATTGTTAACATGGTCAATGAACATGAGGATTCAGGAGATGACTTTATTTTGACTCGATGACAGTAGGGACCCACTAGGGCCATAGCCGTACGTACGCAAGTGCCTCCTTATTATGTACAACTATATTTTTTTGCTTCCTCTTGGTTTCCTGACATCACGGTCCCACACCATTGTCAACCTATGTAGTCAATATAAACGAGAGAATTGCACAAGGTGCGGCCGACAGCTGGGACCAAGCAGCTCAAGCAGTATTTGTGTTTTTGTGGCGTGAGCACTGCAGAGGTTTTCTTGGCGATGTTTTCATTGTTGTTCAGAGGAGAGCAGGGTATTAACTAGGCGGGTTGTGGCCCATCTAGCCCAGGACAGATATCCAGCCCAGATATTAATATTTTTCAAGATGAAAATGGCTAGCCCAGCTATACGTTGTTTTGAGGAATACCCAGGCAAGGTCAACTTGTTATTCTCCGCCCCGCTGGGCTGCAAATCTTTCCTAGGAGGGATGCATTAGGCTTAACAGGAAAATGGGCTTTAAAGATAATAAATGGGATGTAATTATAAAAACTGGGCAGTAACTATTAAAAAAATGCACCAAGCACGAAATTAGTTTATAAAATAATATTTATGGATCTTTAAAATCTTAATTTTTAATTGTTGCGCGCGCAATGTTTCGTTAGATTTTTACGTAATACATATTTATATTTAATCTGACTAGAAATTTCGGGATACAAATATTTCGGATCACATCAAAATGTGGGAAATTTTATTGAATTCTGTCTTGAACAGTTGGTTGAAATTATTAATCGTTGTCCTAGCTAGAAAATGGGCTGTACTTTTAACAAACTGTAAATGGGCTGTAGTAAATTCCATTAGAATTCAAAAATGGGCTGTACATTCTTACAAATCGCAAATGGGCTATAAGTTCTCTGCCACACACTTGTGGGCCTACTAAGTTGACGCGTCCCCTAAAAAAAGAAGTTGACGCGTATGCAAGGCTTTGTCAACTTATTATAGTCAACACACAGTTCTAGCAGCAGTGGCCATTGGATGTCCATCCAACGGATGACGTGCTTCTTCTTCAATCTCGGATATTCTAGCTTCACCCGCCCAGAAAATGATCCCTCCCCCTGACATCCGGGGCGCACCGTTTCGGAAGCTGACCTTTGTGCCTACTAAGTTGACGCGTACCAAGGGCTTTGTCAACGTAATCAATATGAATGATTCTAGCTGCGGTGACCGTACGATGTCCATCCAACGGCCATAGTGCTTCTTCAACCTTTGGTCTTCTTGCTCCAGCCGCCCAAAGCAGCGCCGGTTGTGCCGCCTGCTCCTGCCTCCTGTGGCCGGCTGTACTGCCGCGGAGGCCTCACCACCCCCTACTACTCCCACCACTGGCCAGGCCATCCCTCCACTCACCCACACCCCCTGTTATTCTGCGGCAACGGCAGCCTCACACCGCAGCCGAACCAGTGAACCCTCGTACTCCTCTCCGTGCGGTCTTCCACTGCCGCGTCTTCCCCGGCTCCACGTCGTCCCCTTCCTAGGCCTTGCCGCTCGCTGTCATCCACCGCCCTGGTGCTCTCGGCACGGCGTGGTCAACATGGTCAAGGAACGACTTCCATCGGAAGAGTACTGTACGTGGAGAGGCTGACAGCTAAGTCCACGGCCGCAGCAAGGAAGTGCCTCCTTATTACGCATAAAATAATTATTCCTCCACCTGACAGCGGGGACCCACCGGACGGGCCACCGTATTTCGCGAAAAAAACATTACCGCCGCTGACAGCTCGGACCCACCAATTATATCTTCGCACGCAAGGAAGTGCCTCCTTATTACGCACAAAAAAATGAATACTCCCCCTGTTAGCTGGGACCTAGTATAGTGGCAGGCTGACTTGTGGGCCTACTAAGTTGACGGGGACGGAGGGCTTTGTCAACTTAGTCAATATGAATGATTCTAGCTGCAGTGACCGTACGATGTCCATCCAACGTTCATAGTGCTTCTTCAACCTCTGGTCTTCTTGCTCCAGCCGCCCAAAGCAGGACCGGTCGTGCCGCATGCTCCTGCCTCCCGTGGCCGGCTGTGCTGCCGCGGAGGCCTCACTGCCCCTACTATTCCCACCGCTTGCCAGGCCCTGCGGCGACGGCAGCCTCACACCGCAGCGAACCAGTGAACCATCATAGTCCTCTACGCGTGGGCATCTACTGCCACGTCTTCCCCGGCTCCGCGTCGTCCACTTCCTAGGCCTCGCCGTCGTCCACCGCCCTGGTGCTCTCGGCACGGCGTGGTCAACGTGGTCAAGGAACGGCTTCCATCAGATGTGGACTGTACGTGGAGAGGCTGACAATTGGGTCCACGGCCGCAGCAAGTGCCTCCTTATTACGCGCAAAATAATTATTCCTCCACCTGACAGCGGGGACCCACCGGACGGGCCACCGTATTTCACGAAAAAATGTTTCCCCCTGACTGCTGGGACCCACCAGCTACATCTTCGCACGCAAGGAAGTGCTTCCGGGCAAAAAAAATGATTCGCCCCCTGACTACTGGGACCCACCAGCTACATCTTCGCAGGCAAGGAAGTGCCTAACAGTCGGGACCCACCTGGTCGAAGCGTACGTAACGTTGTCATTCTGGTCGTGAACGTGTACGTACATACTGGTCGATGTAGAGGCGCGCACGTGTCGTAGTAGAGGCACACACGTAGCATGTACATGTACATACAACGGCCAGTGTGCAAGAAAGAAAATACGGCCACGTACGTACATACAGGCAGGGTCTCAAACGCCTACTCGCGCATACGTATGGCCAGGGCTCGTGTACATGGCTGGGTCGAAATGGAGAAACTGCGTCGTCGTCGTGTTCATGGGGAGCCAACCGGCTGGGTCGGAACGGAATGCGTCGTCGTGTTCATCGAGAGGGCTTGGATGGAACAGCCGATGGAAATGAGGCCTGGCGTACCGCAGAATAGAGGAAACGGCCTTGTGTTTGACCGGCCACGTTCGAAACGGGATCCTGTTCATCGGGAGGGGTCTGGCGTACCGCAAAACGGAGGAAACGGACCTCCTACGGTCGAAAC
Organism: Triticum aestivum; assembly: GCF_018294505.1. NCBI lineage: Eukaryota > Viridiplantae > Streptophyta > Magnoliopsida > Poales > Poaceae > Triticum > Triticum aestivum. Next base: position 37,195,999 of record NC_057808.1, on the reverse strand, counting down.
GGGGGTCCTGTTGATCGGGAGGGGTGTGGCGTACCGCAAAACGGAGGAAACGGACTTGTGTTGGAGCGCTACGATCGAAACGGGGGTCCTGTTCATCGGGAGGGGTGTGGCGTACCGCAAAACGGGACTCCACGGGATACTGTTCATCTCCACCGTCGACCCCCTCCAGCCTCCACAGGCTACTGTTCATCCACCGTCGACCTCCTCCAGCCTCCACCTGCGACTATTCATTCACGGGCTCCTGTTCATCCAGCCTCCACCGCGCGCTACTCCACCGGCTATTGTTCAACCAGCCCTCTCCATGGGCTCCTGTTCAACCACCCCTCCACGGGCTACTGTTCATCCAGCCCTCCACCGTCTACTGTTCATCCGGCCCTCCAGGGGGTGGTCCTGTTGATCCAGCCCTCCACGGGGTCCTGTTTATCCAGCCCCAACTGGCTCGATCGATCGAGGTCCTGTTCATCCAGAGGCAACACCACGGGGTCCTGTTCATCCACCCCCATTGGGAACTGTTCATCCAAACCCCCCCAGCAACGCTCACTGTTCATCCAGAGGCAGCATCGATCGGCTTCAGTTAGCAGCAGTAGCGAAGGAATCGCTCGATCGAGTTCAGTTAACAGCCATCGACGATCGCTCGGGTTCAGTAATGCGTAGCCTGCAGTGCAATCGCTCGTGTTCAGTTAGAGCCCAATGCCTCGCTCAGGTTCAGTTAGAGCCCAACGCCTCGCACCCACGTGCGTGCGTGTATGAGAGAAACGCGCATGGCTCGGCCCCGACCACCCACCGTAACCGGGAACACCACGATATTTTCCTCGCCCTCGCTTCTACCATGGCTTTTTCCGTCATGGACGTCCCAAAGAATGTCATGCAGCTGCGTCTCCGACCCGCCCAGGACGAAAAGCCCATTTTCTGTCATGATTTTTTGTCATAGAAGTAGGACCCCACCACATCTATGATGATACCGGGTTTTGTCACAATTATCGTCATAGAAGTGTCATAAGTATGACAGAAAAAATTTCGTTCGGCCCAAAATGTCACGGATGTGTCTTTTTTTGTAGTGTACATCGTCATACATCTAAACAATGATATACGCGAAAAGAGCTATCACTATGAGTGATAGCGGAACTATGCAGTACATGAGGCGGCGTTTACGAGTCCTCTCTCGCGCTAGTGTGATCCTCAAGTAACTAGCTTCTGCTTCTTGTCTGCTTTTGAAGCCTTTATGGCTGGCTCCCGCTAGTGTGATCCTCAAGTAACTAAAGGTAGAGCATGACAAAATATGAACACTGAGATATCTCCAGAAATCACTAGAACATGCTCAAAAGGACATGCCAAGATTGAAAATAATAACAGTTCACAGACTTGGCAGAAATTCACTGAGCAAGACAGACATAACATTAGGTTGCAATATTTAGAGCTATCGAACAACATGTTAAAGCAATCTATCATGGCAAACTAGAGCATGTCATGCTAATAATAAATACAAAGAACAAAACTCCCTTACGAAACTAATTCCAAAGATCAACAGAAAATATGGAATCATCCAAGCAAGCATGGCAAGTGATATGACAGATTCAGACAGTGAAAATAACAGCACATGTCAGGAACAACGATAAGTAGGCATGTTGGTGAGCTTGTACCACTAACCACAGAGCATTTCATGGCATGTGATGTCAACAAACAGTAAGATGGCATAATTATGAAGCTAATCATGGCAAGATCAAGTTCATAGTGTGCATGGACCACTAGCAAAACACATGGCAAAACTGAACTTAATGTTAACAGGCTGACAGGAACATTATTTAGCAATTTGAGAGCAAGATTACAACAAGCTACATCAAGCTACAAATGCAAACAAGGGCATTTATGGATAGAACATAACATGTATGACAACACATCCTTAGTGAACCCCTCCAGGTTATGCATAGAATGACTTGTAGAAGCAGGTTAACAGAAATCAGCAACATCACGGAGGCTACTTTGCAAGCTTGTTTCAATCAACACATGGCCTATCATGAAGAGTGGATAGCACCACAGAAAACATGGCATGTTGTAGCTCATCACACGTGTAGACTTCATGCTCAAAAGAAAATCACACAAAAAGATGTAAAAAAGACAAATGAGCAAGTTCTGTTAAACTACAGCAGACAACATCACATAGCACTCTTGCAACGATGATTTGGGCACCAATATGGACTCAAACAAGCATGGAACAATGGAACAAAATGAAGAGCATCTCAATATGAACATTTCGACCTATTATATGCATGAAACGGAGCAGCACACATGAATTTATGGCATGATGAACATGGGTACATAATGCAAAAATCTCAGGGACTTGGCCAAATTTACCCTCGCAGAAAACCGGATGGAGGGGTATGGGATGGCTCGGGGACGTGTTTGGATCTGTGGATGACGAGATCCGGGGAATGTGGGGTCCGGGCGCGGGCCGGAGGACTCCATGGCCGGAGCTGCACGCCGGCGAGCTTGGCACGGCCGCGAGGACGGGCGGAGGAGGTCGGGGCGACGCGGACCCGCTCCGGCCCGACTGGATCTGGCCGGCGACGAGGGGCGGCGCGGTCGGGCGCGGACGAGGCGACGGCAGCG